>NC_058524.1:418730611-419033632 GCF_904849725.1 Hordeum vulgare subsp. vulgare
TCTTAGGAATGAGCTCCTAAGGAGGCAATTGTCTCTCCAAATATTCACATTATTTTTGTCATACACCCTCAAAATAACTCCATATGTAATCAACTCTAGAACATACATTATACCTTGCTAAGATGTAGAAGAAGTCTTTGGAAAAGCAGTATCTAAAAGATGTCCATGAGGATAATGTAAAGCTTTCAAAAATCTTGAGTACAACTTGCTTGGCCAAAAGGGCCCAATTAAACAACATGACATCCCAAATACCCATTCCTCCACTCCCTTTCAGTCTCGCCAATTTTTTTGAGGCTAACCACTCAGTTTTCATTTCAACTTTCTCACTACCCCACGAGAAAATTCTGATAAACTGACACAACTCCTCACAAACTCTGTTTATATGCGAGTTTGTTACTGGATCTTTTCAACATATCTATATAAATGTGAAATGGTGACAACAACAAAAAGATATTGAATGTGGACTCTTTAAGTAAATTTGTCTGCCATGGTAGATTTGACACAATATTTACCTTAATCTACATTATATATTCCAAACAAAAGAGTGACAGTCTGAAAAAGTTCAGCTTATAAGTAGGCGATCAAAAGAAAAAAAAGTTAAAACCAAATGCAAACACAAACAAAAGAAATCAAAAATGATAACAAACCGATTATTGTATGTCGCTACTTAGGTAACCTCATGACCAAATAGTTTTACTCACTGATGCATATGTTATTTCATCTTCTTTTCATTTGTTAAGATCCACACCATAGTATGAAGTCTCCGAGGTTCATATAGTGCTTATGTCTCCAAAATAGCCAAGAACTTATTTCTTGTGTTGTGTGCGTTTTTGCCACTTGTCACTTGTCTCTCTATTATGGGTCCTCGGCTTGGATCAAAATTTACCTTTTCTGGGCCCAAGTTGTGATTAAGCGGTTCCAAATGCTTATTTAATCAACTCCTTTTAGGTTAGTAGAAAGGCCCACTCGCCCATCACGTATTTTAACTAAGTACAAAATGCCCTCCTTTTGGTTGCTTGCTTGTCCTCCCACAGGATTACTTATGGTGGAGTACCCATTATCTCAACTCATTTTCCTTCTCTTGTTAATCATTATATTATTAGAAGTTAGATGGATAGATAGGTGTAGATACATTAGGCTAAGTTGGAGTAAAGCTTTCCATTAGTTCTATCTAATCAACTAATCCAGTTTATTTTTATGTTGTCTTGCTTTCAAGGATTGTTGAGTATTGACTCGAGACTAGTGCTTTAGCGGCCCATACCATTTATAAATGTTTCCATCCTAATCCAGCATAAAAAATATTTATTCTTTCGGCTTCTGACTTCATATATTTTTTCCATGCTTCTTGCAGGAAATGAAAGGTTTCATATACTATATAATAATATATTTGTTTGCATAAAGCAAATATGTGAAATGTTGATTTCTGTTGAGCTTTCTACAATTGACTTTTCTGCATGATTACGTGCATGGTTAGCTATGGATCTTAGTCATACTAAATCGGTAGTAAACTACTACCTCCGTTTTGAATTATAAGATGTTTTGAATATTTTAATATGAACTACATACAAATCGAGACGAGTGAACAAACACACTAAAACGAGTCTATATACATCTCATTCAAAAAAATAGAACATCTTATAATTCAGAACAATGGGTCTACTAAATTGTTTCTCCACATTCCTACTAAATTTAGGCATCCCTCTTGATCCCTCGCGGTGCGCTCAAGCATCAACATTAATAGTCCACAATTAAACCAAACAATAATCAATTAAATATAAAGTCTGCTCATGATTAAGTCATATTCTCTTCTAGAATGCTAGACCGAAAGGACTAAAAGAAAGAAACAATATTTTGGGTTCTTATGTATACCTGTTGGCACCTTGTCAATGTTGTTGTTATGGAAAGGGTACGTCACACTAAAGATTTCATGCATGGATATCGACCAAACTCATCCTTGAAAGAACTTTAAGCTTCTCTTTTGTGGGAGAAGTCGTTCGTTGAATGTAATGATTAGGGTTTTTGCTTTTATTCAAGTCGGGCACTTTTTTGTGAATACGCAAAGATTGTGTATCAACAACAACAATGTTTGTTGGTAAATATTAAGTGTGGGTAAGAGCAAACGAGAGATACACGTATCATATAACACAACGTTAAACTCGCTTAGTTTGAACTCCAACTAGGAAGGCAAGGATACTAAACAGACATCACTCAGATACAACACGGTGCTAAATTCGACTAGCGTGAACTCTCGCTCGGAAGGCAAGGAGACGAAACACATGGCACCACGTCATGACCAACGTGAGGCGCCTCCATTGCATGTCCATGGCTCGAAACCTGACTACATCAACGTACCCCACCTTAAGTGCCTAAAGGATGAATAAGTGGGTTGCATGACTTTACAAATCCTGGGGAGGAAGCCACGACGAAGGGTCGATAATGTTGTATGTAGTGCCCAAAATGCTCATGCCATCACGAGCAGCTCAAAACCAAGAACAATGTCCAACATTTCCAAATCAAACACTAGGTACTATGCGAGCAACTAAGACATCGCTTTCATGAAATGGGGCGATGTCGGGACACCGTTGGATATCCAATTCGGAGAAGCGGACCCTGTGCTTGAAGAGGGGAATGGAAAAAGGACCATGTGAGTGCCTCCAAGAATGAAACGACATTCGCGGACGTTGCCGTTGTCACCATCGGCAAACCAAGTAGGGATTTCACCCAAACGTGTAACCGAACAATCCCATAAGACACTGGACCAGCTTAAGAAGCTATTAGTTGAGCTAAATTGGGACCCAGACTAATACTAAAAGGTTCAACTTGCATAATTAATTTATTAAACATAAAGACATAATTTGGTTGGGAATAATAGTGAAGCCCATCACGCTATTATGTTGCCCTTGCATTCGAGTGGAGTAGGGGCTCATTCTATATTTCAAGCTACTTACCAAGGAGTTAAAGCCATATTCTCTTTGTGTGCCATGAAATAAATAATAATACAAGATTATGTGAAGAATTGCTTTGTTTGTCAACAAGCAAAAATATTATCGACCACGCAACCCTTTTCTGTAGCTTTGTCACTGCGGATGAGCATAGCTTAGTTCATCATAAACGGCGGAGTCTAAGCCCCTATCCGACTCCTCTCTGCTTCACAACTGCATCTCCTGGAACGGCAGCACAATTTCAAGGAGTTGCTCAAATCAAGCTTTTTGTGCGGAGCGGAGTTTCAAGATTGGAGAGGTTACAAACGGACTTTAAATAGTTCAAACTAACAAAAACTAGTAATTGTTGTTTGTATACTCCATCTAGTCTGCCACAGTTTCAAGAGTGTTAGGTATGGTTTTTTCTTTGAAAAAGAGGATATCCCAACCTCTGCATTAGGATGATGCATGTAGTTATATTATTAAGCAAATAATCCGGCAACCTTCGTGCAAATACAAAGCTCTATCCGAGCTAAAATGAAATCAAATGAAAAAATATTAAAAAATCCCACAACGGTAAAAATAAAACAAGACGACTAAACAGCTAACATATTATTGGGCCGTCATCCAAACTGATTATAGATATACTGAGCTATCATCTTTCATTGGATGAATTCAGTAATCAACTGCTGCCTGACTTTCAAAGAAATGAGTAACAAACATGTACGGATCCAGATAGTCGCCTTGTAAATTAACTGAATAAATTAATTTAAATCTGCCAGTTAAAAAGGCCCGAGCAGGCTGTAATGATTTATGATCCGTCTTTTGACCACCGACCACCGCAGCATGAAGATGCACTCCAACGGTCCAAGTACTCCACGTACTCTGAAGAGTTCTTACGGCGGCTTCCCGTTGGATCATGACGCACGCAGGTGCTCTGTAGCCTAATCTCAAGCCTATCCACATTCGCCTCTGTTCTCACATGAATGCCGCATGCATGCGCGCGCAGTGCCGCTGTTTTGTTCCGCTTTATTTCGACACGTTACGACGAAGAAAAGGAACCAAAGGCAAAAGCAGAAGCAGGGGGAAGACACTACACGCCCATATGTGCGTATCGCTGGACGAAAAAAAAAGACAAGTTAGTATACACAGAGGAGGTGAGCAAGAAAAGCCATTTGTTGCTGCCGCCGGTTTCCTACGATTTGCTCTTTTCTTTACTTGTTGGTGATGTTTAATCCCTTTCTTCCGCTCAAAAAAAAAAAAAAGGTTTAATCCCTTTCTGGTCAGAAATAGAGCTGGACACTATATATAGATTAACGGCGGTTACTTTACTTAGTGGAGGGTTTGGCGGGTGCGTAAGCTTTCTTTTATTTTAAGTTATTATTAATATTATTAATTTGGTCGGGCTGTCTGGTGTGTGTTTGGTTTTGGACGAGAGCGGGACATGTCTTCACTTGTGAACTACCAAACAGTTTTTTATATGCAATATGCAGCTATAGGTTACGCGGTGATGTGACCTGAATGTTTATGCAATCACCCCTTATTAGCACACATAGTATGGCGTTTATTCTCAAACGGTGGCTTGGAACCCAAGTCTGGATACACACGAGAAGCCTAAACAGGACAAACAAACTAGCCTTATACTCCCTCCGTTCCTAAATATAAGACCTTGTAGAAATTGCACTATGGTATATATACGAATGTATATAGACATATTTTAAAATGTAGATTCACTTATTTTATCCCGTATGTAGTCTATAATGAAATCTCTACAAGGTCTTATATTTAGGAACGGATGGAGTATTTTATATATATGCGCCAAAACAATATCAGGGGCTACTTCTACTGAGTACCGAGAAGAGCAGCTCCCCAGAATTTCCCCGAGATAGCACTACTTGGGGAGAAAACTTTTGCCTAAGTCGAGTATATGGATGTTTCTTCATTTCGTTCCAGACAAGACTAGCCGTTGAAAAACACTACTGCCCCTGGTAGAGCCAGAGCTGCTTCCACACGGACCGGTAGAGCTCAGCTTCCCCTTTCACTCCACTGTACAGTCTGTCCCCTTTGACTCGCCGGAGCCCCGCACGCGACGACAAGCCAGCCGCCGACGACGAGCCCACAGTGGCACACCCGTAAATCCGCCCCCAAACCGCGCCCTAATCGCGCCTTCACGCCTGAAACCCAGCAATTTACCCGCTTAAACGCGCCGGGCCCAACATCTCCGTCTCCCCGTTCTGCCCCTCCCCTCCCCTCCCGAACGGCATTTTTCGAACCCCGCATTAAAAACTCGCCGTGGGACGCACAGCGACAATTTCGCGTCCGAATTCTTTATTACTCGACTGGAGTATTATCATCGCCCCGGACGCGGCGCTACTAGTTTAATGCCCCGATAATTTTGTTTATTTTTCGTTTTTTTAGTCGTTTTTTTTTTGTAGGAGTATCACGCTCTCCCCTTCCCCTTTTTTGCTTTTAGTTTTGCCTTTTTATTTCCTCCGTCTCCTCCCCTTTTGTTTTGCATTCCGACGGCTCGCCCGCTCGCTCTCGGTTTCTTCCTCCTCTCGCCTCACGGCTGCAGCTCAGTTTTGTTTTTGCTCCTGGGATTTGTCGAATTTTTTGCTTTATTTTTGCGGGCTTTTTCCCGGTGTTTTTGGGTTTTTTTTCTGGGGATTTTTTGGGGGCGGGTTTTAAGGAGGGAGCCGGAGGTGGTGCGGGATGGGGTCAGTGCGTGGGAGCTCTAATGGCGAGAGCTCGTGTCGGAGGCCCTAGTTGGAGGTGGTTCTACTTCTGTTTCCAGTGCTGCGCGCATGGAGGCCAAGGCAGCGGAAGCGAGCTCTCCGATTCCGACTGCGGCTGCACCGGTAGCGGCGGCAGCGGTGGTGCCGGAGGCTACGGTGAGCTTCCAGTCGCCGACGTCTGTGCCGCCTCCGGCAGCTTCACATGCACCCGCACCGTCGCCGGTGGATATGGTTAGCCCGAGTGGTCTGTTTGTGCCGCCGGGTATGATGACGGCGATGGTGGCGGGCGCAGGAAGAGGGTTTCTGTCCGCGGGGCCGCTGCTCAAGGTGGGGAAGAAGAGGGGGAGGCCGAGGAAGTACGGCCCGGACGGGAGCCTGATCCAGCCGTTGAACGCCACGCCGATCTCCGCGTCGGCTCCGATGTCGGCCGCCGTCGCAGCCGGGCAGTACACGCCTGCGGCCGCGGTTGGAGCCGCCATGAAGCGCGGGAGGGGCCGGCCCCTCGACTTCGCCGCCGCGGCGGCCAAGCCGTACCACCACCAGCTGCAGCAGCCGCAGCAGCAGCAGTTCGGTTTCCACTTCAGCTCCATTGGTTGGTATCCTTCTCCTGCTCACTTCTCTTCCCCACCCCCAAAAAATGTTCAGAAAAATCTGGCGTAACACTTTTAATCTTTTGCCCCAATCCACAAATCTTCCATTGAAAAATTTGAAACTGGATTATTTACTAAACTTTCCGCAGAATAGATCTCAGAAATTACGATAGTACTAGTACTACATAATAATAATAGATGGTTGCTGCAGAGGGGCAAATGGCAGAAGTCGGGCGTCACTCGTTAGTTCGTTCCTTGTCATGACACTGTCCGTGCCTGTCCCTCTCTTATCCGAATATTTCTTGTCTCCTCGCCCCCCTTCTATCCATGATCAGATGCACAGTCATCCAAGATTCGAAGCTCGGGGAGCAAGTAGGGGACAGGTGGAGGCATATCCTTACTGAATCCTTAAGGCCTCTTGCTGTTCTGTTCTTGTCTGTGTGGTGGGGGTTCTGCCTCCGTGGGGGAGGCATGGTGGCATGGTGATGCTGCTGCTGCTGGCTACTGATTCTGGAACCAAATGAGAATATGGATCATAACAAGATCCCTCCAGTTAGGATGGAGGTACTCCTCCCTTGGTAGCTCTAGTCATCGCTGTCTCTGCTGTGATGGCAACGTGCAACAGCTATGTATAATTCTCACGCCCGCCCCGTGACAACCGGTTTGTGAGTCTGCTAGTTCAATTGGGGATGGTTGGGGTGAAACTTTTTTGTCAAGCATCATGAATTTGTAGCATATAACATGTTAGCATTTGACGTAAAATGATTCGGGATTACTTATGTTTGTGCGAATGGCTACTGGTCTGGATCGCCTGTTTTCTGGAAGCAGATGATCTTAGGCCACTTGGAACTTTCACTTCGCTTTGTGATATTCTGGTGTCAGTCTGTTAACCGCAGCATGTCCTTGTAGGTGACATGGTGGCCTGTTCTGCCGGTGGGAATTTCACTCCTCATATCATCACTGTTGCTCCTGGTGAGGTATGATTCCAATGCTTCTTTTTAAGTCATGGCTGGTAGCTTACATTGGATGGTTTTCAGTCTGGTCAAGACGTATATTTTCTTGTCCTGATCTTGAAACTTTATTTGAGAGAACAAATATGCTCTTCTCAAAAGGCTTTGCCTGATTTTGATGCTAGTGTTACCCATGAATTGTGTTTTTGCCTTAAGACTTGTCTCTCTTGAATTTGATTACTTTTACTTCTGCATGTTTAATCACTGCTACTCTTACGAACCCCTGGATTACTACCAAATAAAGTTGTTTTATGAAGACCTTAATTATCAGTGGTGCTGAAAGTTGTTGGATATTGATTCAGGATGTGACGATGAAGGTTATATCATTTTCTCAACAAGGACCGCGAGCTATTTGTATTCTCTCTGCTAACGGTGTGATATCAAATGTTACACTTCGTCAACCGGACTCCTCTGGCGGCACATTGACTTACGAGGTGTGTTCATTCACTCATAATACACATAATACCTTATTACAAAGTTATTTCGCTTAAATATGTGAAGACTCATCCTTCCTATTTTATTTGTAGGGACGCTTTGAGTTGCTGTCCTTGTCTGGTTCCTTCATGCCAACTGAAAATAGTGGTGCACGAAGTCGGTCAGGTGGAATGAGTGTTTCTCTTGCAAGCCCAGATGGTCGTGTTGTCGGTGGTGGAGTTGCTGGCCTTCTGGTAGCAGCTAGTCCTGTTCAGGTGCTGCTACTTATCTAGTATCACAATAATTTGAACACCTATGAGTTTGGTTTGTCTACTAGATCAAATTCTCCGATTATCTTGGTATATACAGTAGCATTTGCGTAAGAAAGGTCGATCTACACATTTTGACCACTCGATTTGCATTTATTAACAAGATAATAAAATGGGTGACGGTAGTTGTATATCTCTTGCAAAACGTAACTGAACATCACTGAATCTGATTGCCAGATTGTCGTGGGAAGCTTCCTGCCAAGCTATCCGATGGAGCCGAAGCAGAAGAAGGCGAGGGTGGTCGCGGCACCAACCCTTAGCCAGGCACCTCCTGCTGTTCAGCTCTCTAGCGCGGATACTCACAGCAGCGAGCAAGGGCAGCACAGCTCAGCCGCCCCGAGAATGAACATCGTAACTTCTTCAGCGTACAGCGCAGACCAGAACTGGGCATCCACTGTTGTTCAGTCAGCTCCTGCCGAGGCATCAAGAACCGCATCGTCGGGCGATCTGAACCTCACTGCCTCTGGAGCCTGAGGTCGATCGAGCCAAACCCGAGGAATTCGTCCACAGAGTCTCTGTCTGGTGCATTCCCTTTCTGACCTGTAAAAGATGTATCCAGTAGGTTGGTTTTCAAATGCCCCACTAGGTTTTCTGTCGGGCAGCTCAAGAGTCTAACTGCATTTGCTGTAGCTATGTGACGTTAGTACCTGTCGATCTTGTTGGACATTGTGTAGCTACAATTCTATTATTAGCGTGTCTTAGCCTCATAGGCCTACTTCTCCTGTTGGATAACGTGGATTAATTTTGAGTTAAGTTAATTTTTTTTCTCTCAACTGTCCTTGGTGTGCTACTGTCTCCTTCGTCTGATCATGATCAACCGATCAATCTGAATTTTCTTTCCTGCTAGTAAGGCTTCATTTTACCAAAACGGTGACAACATGCTCATGTTGATCTTAAGTTTTGGAATCTTTGTGAGAAACATCATGTTGATCTTATGATATTACCTAGTACCCCTTGCGTTCACAATATAAGATGTTTTGGAGAGTAGGTCATTTGGATACCGAGCTCCATGAAGCCTTAATTTTTTAAATTTTCAAAATTCAAACTTTTCAGGTTAAGCAAAACAAGGATGTGATGTGTGTGTAAAATTTGAGAATGAAATACCTTGAATTGGGAGCTGAAAAAAATCATGGACTTCAAGGATGAACAGTACATATGTTAAAAAAGTCTTAGATTTCTTTTGTGTAGCTCTCATTTTAATGTATTTTGAGCTGAAAATTTGCACACCTGTATATTATGTCTCTAGGTATATGTGCTTTCTTTTCCGAATATTTTGAAACAGAGAAGTTTGATTTTTGAATTCTCAAATTAAGGCCTCAATGGAGCTCGGCCTCCATTTGTCATCTTTTTTTTGAATATTTTAATATGAACTAGATACCTCTGATTCAAAAAAGTTACTCCATCTGATCCATATTAATTGTTCCTGATTTAGTATAAAATATGGATCAGAGGTAGTAGAACATTTTGTATTTCGGAGGGAGTATTTAATTTCGAGATTACGTTACCTATATACTCCCTCCGTTCTTAAATATAAGTCTTTTAAGCGATTTTACTAGGAGTCTAAATACAGAGCAAAATGATTGAATCTACGTTTTAAAATATGTCTATATACATCTGTATGTGTCCATTAGTGAAATATCTAAAAAGACTTATATTTAGGAACGGAGGGAGTAGTATTTATAAGAATGGTAAAAATCTGACATTATCTGCTTAAGATGTCAAATTGAAGCAACAACATCAATTGTCATGAAAAAAAAGATTGTTTTGCAATGCCTAAAAGATACAATGTTTGCAGAAAATACACAGGAGCTCTTGGATGTTCCACACCCCTATAAAATATTAAATTGTAAAAAATATCAAAAAAATCTGAAACTTTGGGATACCAAACCTGGGTTCCCAACCTAATTCCATACGAAGTTTCGTGAAAAAAACTACCAGGAAACATATCCCTGGCAAAGGAAATACTGTCCGACCGAAAATACATCCAAACCCGGTTTTTTCTATGGGAGTATCTAGAACTCAGCTAGCTGAGATTTATCTATGGTCTCACTCACATGACATCATCATATATGTTGATTGGATTTTTTCCTTCTCTCCAAGGTTTGTACATGTCGTGTTGTTTTTGGGCTTATCCTTTCCATTTCTATTGTCACTCATGCAAGAGCAAACATACGAATACATAAGAGAAGCACATACATCCTAGTGGGCTAATCTGTACAACATATTTTGGTTGCCATAACACAGTTGTGGAGTGTGCTCTTCTTGAGCTATATCCAGACATAAGAAGAACAATACGAGTTGTCTTAAAAAGATGTTTTCTTTGTTGTTTTTGCAGTTTTGCCTCAGTTCAGCAGTAATCACCGGCATGATACCTCTGGCGCACATGATCTATCCCGGTCTTGTCCCATGCATTATTTATTTATTTGTTTATTAAAATCCATCATTTTTTAAAATGATCGATTCTGGAACCCGACTATGAAAACTTGCACTTGGGCCCCTCTTTTAATATTTGTAATTGCGACCTCACTAGCAAATTTGTAGTTGTGACCCGACTTTGAAAATTGGCAGTTGCGACCCGACTTCAAAACTTGTACTAACACCCTTTTTTTAATACACTTGAATACTTGCAGTTGGGCCCCGACTTTGAAAACTTGCAGTTGCGACCCGACTTTGGAAACTTGCAGTTGTGACCCGACTTTGGAAACTTGCAGTTGCGACCCGACTTTAGAAACTTGCAGTTGCGCCCCGACTTTGAACACTTGCAGTTGCGCCCCGACTTTAAACACTTGCGGTTGCTACCCGACTTTAGAAACAAGCAGTTGCGATCCGACTTTGGAAACTTGCAGTTGTGACCCGACTTTAGAAACTTGCAGTTGCGACCCGACTTTAGAAACTTGCAGTTGCGACCCGACTTTAAACACTTGCAGTTGCGATCCGACTTTAAACACTTGCAGTTGCAATCCGACTTTGGAAACTTGCAGTTGTGACCCGGCTTTGGAAACTTGCGGTTGCGACCCGACTTTAGAAACTTGCAATTGCGACCTGACTTAGAACACTTGCAGTTGCGACCTGACTTTAAACACTTGTACTTGCGCCCCGACTTTAAACACTTGCGGTTGCTACCCGACTTTAGAAACTGGCAGTTGCGATCCGACTTTGGAAACTTGCAGTTACGACCCGACTTTAGAAACTTGCAGTTGCGACCCGACTTTAGAAACTTGCAGTTGCGACCCGACTTTGAACACTTGCAGTTGTGCCCCGACTTTAAACACTTGCAGTTGCTACCCGACTTTGGAAACTTGCAGTTGCTACCCGACTTTGGAAACTTGCAGTTGTGACCTGGCTTTGGAAACTTGCGGTTGCGACCCAACTTTAGATACTTGCAGTTGCGACCCGACTTAGAACACTTGCAGTTGCGACCTGACTTTAAACACTTGCAGTTGCTACCCCGACTTTGAAAACCTACAATTACGACTCGGCTTCGAATATTTGCAGTTACAACCACGATATGAAAGCCCGTAGTCGAGGCCACATTTGAAAAATGGTGTTCGCGCATCATTTTTGAAAACCTCACGGTTGCGACTTCACGTAAAACCTAATAGTTGCAACCCGAGTTGATAGATTGTAATTACAACCCAATTTAAAAAACTAGCAGTTGTGACCAGAGTTAAAAACTTTTGTAGCACGAAACTTTTGACAGAAAAACTCATGAAAAAACATTTCTACCAAAAAGGAGGCATGTGCTTTGATATCATTAGAAAAAAGTACACAAAATAAAAATAAATAAGATGAATAAAAATAGAAAATAAATGAAAAATGAAAATATGAAACAAAAAATATAGAAAATGAATAAATGGAAGAGACAAATAAAAATAGTGAAATCCCTTAATAATCAATTATCCAATCTATGGTAACAAATGAATATTAATCTAGAAAACAAAATGAATACACTAATTTAGTTAATGGGAGAATATTGGAATTGTATTCTACTACATATTAGTGAAATAATAAAAAATAAACAGCAATTAATCATGGAAGAAAAATATATGAAAAGAAAGTCGTTACAAAGAGCTGACCCTAGAAGCTATGGTCAACAGATGACACTAGCGTGATTTAAAAATGAAAACAAGTTACAATAACATGCAATTAGCACATCAACGATTCACATCATTGAATCATATCCTCTTTCCCTTTTTCCACTGAGTAAAAAAGAAGAAGAAGAAAAAGAAGAATAAAAACCCATATAACCTAGCTCCGTAAACGAAAAACAAAAAAGCTACTACTCATGCACATGGGCCACGTCCTATATGAAACTAGAGCCGCCTCGCTTGGACAAAACCAAGGAAAAAATAACGCGCTATACAAAATAGTGTCGTCCCTAGAAATATATTATTAGCATGCTATAGCGTGTTATTAGCAAGACATTATACACTAATTAATTTAACGAGACAATTATCTATACGCGCTATAGCATGTTGCTAGCGATGGTATAGCGTGTTATTTTTTCCGTAGACAGAACAGACAACGACTACAATCTATTGTGTGACGATTGGATGGTAAAACAAAAAAAACATCATTACAAAATGCTACAGTGAAGAAATGACAAAACAGAAAAGTAACAACGTTACATTTATATCTCTGACCCCATGGTTTCTTATTGGGCTAGGAAATATGAAGAAAAGAAAAACGCACATAGCCCAGCCCAATAGTTAAACAAACAAAAGACAGACAAAAAAAATCAACGCACATGGGGCTGCCCTGTACGAGAACAGCCATGCATTCTGTCACGCGAAAGAAATGTTTCGCACGAATCTTAAAACACATATCTAATGGTTACAACGGTGAATGAGACCATACGTAAAACTCAGCTAGCTGAGTTGTAGCAAATCCGTTTTTCTATACATAAGATATTTTTGTCTTCATACCGCAAATATGTTTACCGGTATTTTTTCATGAAATTTCACATGAAAGTAGATCGAACAACCATGTGCTACAAATCTGCTTCCCAATGTTCGCTGGTTATCAAAGTCCTATATTTATTCGCATCTGCTCTTTTCCTGCCATATGACCCAGCTAAGCTAGGTGTGGTCATGGTCGCCGACGATGGCGGTCAAGAGCATATGTGGCCAGCATGATTAGCCCTCGCTGGAAAGAGTAGCTTAACTTGCCCTAATAAACAAGCGATGTACTCCTAGCTGATTAAAGCGAGCTTCCTCCCGTGCATGGTGGAAACAGTAGCTTAACTTGCTCCATAAACAAGTGACTAAACAAGCTGATCAGGACAAAGGATAGGGAGCATGGAGTGACAGTGCCCTGGTCTTAAGGGCCGGGCATGTGATGATTGAGCTGGGCAGCGGATTAGCAAGGGGACAAAGCGGGAGCGTGCATGGAAAGGCACGCGTGCCAGCCAGCCAGCACAAGCGCGAGGCAGTGCATGCATGCATGCATGCATACATGCGAATCAGCGGCTCATGCGTGCACGCACGTGATTACGACCAGCTGATGGCTTTTGATTAAGCCGCACTCTTTGCGCTAATGGTGGTACGCGTAGTAGTACTACAAACACGGAGAAGCAATTAGAGCCTCAAGATTCTCCACATGTCCCGATGCTTTTATTTGGTGCCATCCCACTCAACCGATGATAGTGCTCTCCTGTCAAAAAATAAATTTAAAGATGATAGTGCATAAATTAGCTTGAGCCGTGAGAAAATTCGAACCCTAAATTCTGTAAGTTTCACGGTCTGCTGCACCACTTGTTCTCAACATTGCTCCTACTTGCAACTTGCAAGTCTTCTATCCCCAGCATCGTCTCGGATGCGAGAATTCCACTGACATTATTTTTGGGACGCGACATACGCGGTAAAGTTTATGGGGCGAAAAGTAGCAGCATATGCAGATTTTATATAAAAATAAAAGGCATCCCTACAATGCCGCTTCTTCGCGTGCCTAGCAATGCGAAACCGCTACTGGACCTCGGACCGCTTGGCACGTCGAGGACTACCTCACCTAGCCGCATGTCCCTTCTGCAACCGGCATGCGAAAACCATAAATCACGTACCGCTAACTTGCGTTTTTGCACGTACACTATGGCTCTGGGTTTGAATTGTCATGGAGGCTCCCGGACAGACGCAAGCGACGGAAGACGACTTGGTGGAATGGTGCTCCACACGGGTGAGGATCCATTGCACACCGAAAGACCTCAAGGCGATCATCACTTTATGTTTATAGGAACTGTAGAAGCATCGCAATGCAATTGTTTTTAAGGCGAAACACCATCACTTCAAACAGCACTACGCAACATTGATCGTGAAGGTTGTGCATGGAAGTCGGCAGGACTGTTCAAGGATGATCTAGAGTTTCTTTTTAACGAATTATATAGACGAGCTAGTGACGAATAGTTGCTTCTATTGGAGTGTAATTCTTGTAATGATGTAAACTTTGTAAAGGAGCTCTTCACATCCTTTTTTTTTGTAAAATGTGATATGCACCCTCGTGCATATTCTAGAAAAAAAAACAGCATTGTGTTGATTTCATTCATTATGAGATTGTATGTGGGTCATTAAGCGAGGAAGAAAGTGCATGGCGCATGAACCCCGAAGTTTTTTTTTTAAATATTGGTAGGAGATCTACCAAATCAATTGATCATCAAGGGGCAAAAACATTACAAGAGTAAGGCCAGGAAGGGCCAGCCAAGAAACGCACCGAACGAAAAAAATGTGCTAAAAAGGAAAGAAGGGAGAAAAAAAAACAACGCACGACTGAAAAAACAGTAGTTCAGCCTGGATCAAACGGAATCCTTGCTCGTGCCATGTTCCAAACTCTAATTTCATCCCTAATTCTTCTCACCAAAGTTTCAGTGTCCATCCTTTTATGATCGAACAACCGTCTGTTCCGTTCGCACCAGATCTCCCAGGATATTAAATGTATGAGCGACTGAGTTGTGCATTTTGCCAACAGTTTTGCATCCATCCTTTGATGTTGTTCAGTCCCATCCATGAGATTGGTCTCAGTGACGATAGGTCAGCTGAGGTTGCGATTGCATCCCAGGTTTTCCGGGTCCAAGGGCACTCCACGAGAAGGTGGAAAGCGGTCTCCATATTTCTCTGGCATAGAGGGCAGAAATAATTGTTCTCCCATCCTTGCCGCAACAACACGTCTGCCGTTAGTATTTTCCCCAATGCGGCTGTCCATAAAAAGAATCTGCATTTGCCCGGTGCCCAGCCCGTCCAGATATGTTTTGCTCCTTCCATGGTTGTCGAGCCACTGAATTGCAGCAGGTAGGCGGATTTTGCACTATATCTTTTATCGGAGTTGTAATGCCATTCAACAGTGTCTGGCCTATCGGTGATGAGTTCAATCTGTTCGAGACATGCCGCCAGTCAGGCCAGCTGAGGTACCATCGTTTCCGTCAGCCCCTGTGCCAAGTCCGTCAACCATTTTTTAGCAGTCAACGCTTCTTTTACTATGCGGTTTTTCTAATTGAGGTCTTGTAAAGGTCCGGCGCCATTGTTTTTGGACACATTCCTTGCAGCCATCTGTCATGCCAAAACCGCGCGGTGTAGCCATCTTGTATGGTGATAGCCGTGGCCATCGAAAAAGGGCACGATCTAAGGCATCACAAGGCAGTTCTAGGCCAACCCATGGTCTAGTCTGATCCTTCCAGGCCATCCATAGCCATCTAATCCGAAGGGCCCTGCCAAATTTTTCCAGGTCGAGAACCCCTAAGCCACCCAAGGTTTTAGGACGTGCTAGGGCAGACCAATTCACTCTGCATTTGCCTCCATTGCACGTGCCCTCTCCACTCCATAGCCACGCTCGACATATTTGAACGAGGCGTTTAAGAACCCAAGCGGGTAGTTTGTGAGCCGTCATCATGTAAATGGCCAGAGATGACAAGGCTGCATTTAGCAGTACCAGGCGCCCACTTTTGGCCATCAACCTCCCTTTCCAATCCGCTGTCTTGTTAGCAAATTTGTGTAGCCATGGGTCCCAATCAATCTTGTGAAGACGTTTTAGCGATAGCAGTATGCCGAGGTACACACATGGAAATGTCCTCAAGGGAATGCCAAGAGGGCGTAAGATGGCGGTCAGGTGTAGCCCTTCACAGTTGATGGGTAAGGCTGAGCTTTTGGCCATGTTTGTGCGAAGCCCTGAGACATTTCCGAAGAAATCAAGCAACGATTTTATCATTTGTGCATCGGACAATGAAGGCCGCATAAAGAGTGCCACGTCATCAGCGTAGAATGCACATCTCATCATCTGCCTGCGGCCTGGAAATATTGATAGGAGTTGTGTCTCTGTTGCTAACCGCAAAATCCGTTGTAAGGGGTCCATGGCAAGAATGAAAAGAAATGGGGGATAATGGGTCCCCTTGCCGCAGTCCTTTTCCATGCTGGATGCAATCAGATAATGAGCCGTTAATCAACACTTGCGAGCTGAAAGTTCTGAGAAGCATTGCGATCCATTCACGCCACCTTTGACTAAAACCGCGTGCCTCAAGCATATCGAGTATATAAGCCCATGAGACGGAGTCAAATGCTTTGGCTATGTCTAGCTTCAGCAGCACGGCCGGTCTCTTGTATTTATGGAGATATCGAGCCGTGTTCTGTACATACAGATAATTTTCCTGGATGCTGCGATTTTTTATGAACGCGCTTTGGCAGTGATCAACCAGCGAGTTCAGTTTAGGGGCGAGCCTACTTGCAAGGATCTTGGTGAAAATCTTGACTACGCTATGAATCAAGGAGATTGGCCGAAAATCATGGAGGTTATCAGCGCCATTCTTCTTTGGGATGAGGACAATTATGGCCTTATTAATTCAGTCCAAACAGGTACTATCTATGTGGTATAGCTGCTTCAGTGCCGCCAACAGGTCGAACTTGATGATGTTCCAACAAGCCTTGTAGAAACCACCTAAGAACCCATCTGGACCCAGCGCCTTATCTTGTGGAATAGCGTCAATGGCAGCTTTTACCTCCTGTAAGGTGAATTCTCCCTCAAGGTCAGTCAGGTCCACCTTCTCGAACCCTAGCTCATCCCAATTAATAGCTGAGGTCAGTTTATCCGCAGTACCAAAAATGGTCGTGAAGTGTCGTTTTGCCAACTCAGTCATAGCGCAGGTGGATGTTGCAGATGCTGCACCCGCACTATCGTGTAGGACATGGATGGTGTTGCGCCTGCGGCGCGCGTTTGCCTTCCTATGGAAGAACTTAGTATTCGCATCTCCGCCCTTGAGCCATGTCACTATGCTTCGTTGGCGTCTTTTGATTTTGAGCAGAACAGCTAGTCCCATTGTTCTCGATTTCAACTTAGTACGTAACTCCTTTTCTTGTAGTGATAGGTCTCTAATCTCCTCGGCCCCATCAAGCTGCAACACAATCTCATTGACTATTAGCATTTGTTTTTGCACGTCACCCACAAAGGTTTTACTCCACACTCTAAGTGCCTTGCTAGTCCTCCATAGCTTGATGCTAAGCCTAGTAATGGAGCAGGAGTCGCCGGCTGAAACTGTCCAGGCTTGTTTAACCACCTTTTGGAATCCACGAATGTACTGCCAGTAACTCTCATAGCGAAAACGCCTGTTAATGTGGATGACATTCTCATCAATCAACAATAGCGGGCAATGGTCAGAGATAGATGATGCTTGCGGCAGCAGTTTGGCTGTTGGAAAACGCATCCCCCGTTCCACACGGCGAAAGGCTCGGTCCAGGCGAACAAGTGTAGGAACAGCCTGCTCGTTGCTCCATGTGTATTTGCGTCCTATCAAGGGCAGCTCGTGTAGCGCAGACCTATCCAGTGCTCACTGAAAAAGATTCATCCAACGCCGACAAATCCTGTCATTGTTCTTGTCTCTGGGGTCATTGATCATGTTGAAATCACCAATAATACACCCTGGCCCTTGCATCATATTATGAATGGTCGCGAGTTCACTGAGAAAGGCTTGTTTTCGCGAATCATCATGTGGGCCATATACTGTGGTCAAGGACCACGGCTGACCGCTGTCCACCGGTGAGAACCTCGCGGTGATAGAAAATTCTCCCACATGGATGTCTGAAGCCAAGTAGCGGTTAGTTCTCCAGCCCAAAAGGACTCCTCCTCGCGTGCCTACCGCATTGAGCGCCGCATGCTCATCGAAGCACCGGCCAAAAATCTCATCACGGCCATGATCAGAGAACGAGTCAAGCTTGGACTCTTGCAAGCAGACAATTGAACAAGCCAAAGTGTCAAGAAGCGAGTGGACCGACGCGCGTCTAGCAACATCATTAAGACCTCTCACATTCCAATTAAAAACAGAAAGGTGTTCATTCATGGAAAACAAAGGAGACTACACTTAGATAGGCAGGGGTTGCGCATATCCCCTGCAGCAGGATACAGACTGCTACCTGAACATACAGGGCAGCCATACGACGCACAAACCAGGAGGAAAGGAAAGCAAACATTGGTGCACTAATCAGTCTACAATGTGGTCAGCCGCATGGACGGCGTTCAGGTGACGCGCCCTGCCAGCTCCCCCAAGATCGTCTGGAGCTCTACATCGGGTAGTTGCAGGCTTGCGGGTGAAGCCAGTCCAGCGATCTCCGCGATTTTTTCCACACGCTCCGGTGACATGGGCTCGCGAAAAAACTGCACGTATGCAAGGAGAGCTTCATCATTGAAACCTTCTATCTTGTTGATGATGCCAAGGTAGACGCAGATGCTCGCTTGAGTACGCCTGGAGGAGGACAGATTTGAGCGCAGACGCACCAGTCTTGTGCTCTGCCTTGAAGCTTTCACGGCTCCGATGATCCGCTGCGGGAGTGGCTTCTTCGATTTCCTGGATGGTGTCGAAGGAGGTGTACCCAGTACAAAGGTTGAGAGCAGGGCAGCAATTTTGCTCACGAAAGCCCGCTGCTCATCAATGTGGAGCTGCGCAACTTTAGCTGTGATCGCAGCCATGAGACCTGGTCCGGTCAGGGTTTAGGGTTTAGGGCACTCGCAGATGAACCCCGAAGTTGCACTGCATATTTTTGTTTCCTGGTCTTTGGAGCCTGAAGTTTGGGGAATGTGTCAGAGCAGAGGCTGGCCCAACCCATATGTACCCACTGTACTGTATGCTTTGTTAACTAATCCAGCTGGCTAAATGCGTCTGTATGGGTTGGTTACAACAACTACTGCTAATTTTACAGCGCAGACAGCAGCAAGGATCCAACAGGCAGAGGCGGAGGCAGCAACCCAGAGATAGAGTTAATCCAGAGGTAGTCAAAAAAGGTGGGCGCTTTGGGCTTGACACTCGCTACCCGCCGGCAGCTAGCTAGCTGGCGCAAGCCGATCCTGCTGTACTCGAGGCATGCGTCTTCAGACTTGAGACGATGCGCGGCGTGATGGATGCACGTTCCGAAGTTTTGCCTTTTGTTTCCTCCCACTGTCTCCTCGAGACCAACTTCACCGCGGAAAGAAAAAGCAGAGTTTGGCAGAATTTGTCTCTGAAATGGAACATTTGAAAACGCAGAAGCGTACTCCCTCTGTTCACAAATAAGTATACATATAGATTTGTACTTAGTTAAACTTTTTAAAATTTAATCAATTTTATAAAAAATAGTAGCAACATACTCCCTCCGTTCCTAAATATAAGTCTTTTTAGAGGTTTCACTAGTGGATTACATACGAATGTATATGGACATACTATAGAGTGTAGATTCACTCATTTTGCTCCGTATGTAGACCTCTAGTGAAATCTTTTAAAAGACTTATATTTAGGAACGGAGGGAGTATATGGCATGAAAATGATATATTTGAAAACTTCATGTAAAGATAAATCTATTGGTACTAATTTGATGTCATAAATGCTAGCACTTTTTTCGATAAAGTTAGTCAAAGTTTAACTAGTTTGACTGACAGAAAAGGAAAAAGTACACTTATTAACGGACGAAGGGAGTAATGTGGTTCAACATGTTAGATTAAGAAAAAAACTGTAGAGCCGCTCTCAATTTTTGCAATAAAGTCGAGAGAATACTGGAAATTCGCAGGGGCACGCACCAGCACATCATTCTGCAACCATGGATATGAGCCGTGATTTGAACCGATGATCCGATGGAAAATGATGGAAAAATAGATGCAAATTATTAACCGTCTCAATACAAGACAATATACATGCTTAAGCCGCGCTTGGAACGTCGTATTTCTGCAGAAACCGGTCCATAAAAGTTACACTTGAAAAAAAAGGATCAACGTCAAATCGCGCTTGGAATGTCGTTTCGCACCGTAAAAGCTACACCGGTTTTCTCGGATACATCCGGATTACATCGGTATTTCACACACCGCTCAACACATATGTATTCTTCCTCTGTATTCTCTATCTCTCCCGTGATGATCTAACCACACGAGGCACTGGGACGACGAGGGAGCGAGGCGCCGGCTATCGTGACGGGCAAGGCGAGGCGTCGTCACCACTGACCGTGACGGCAAGGAGGCGAGGCGTCGTCACCGGCGACTGTGATGGTGAGGGAGCGAGGCATCATCGGTGGCGACCGTGATGGCGAGGGGACGCGACACCGACGCCCGTGAAGGCTAGGCGGCGAGGCGCCGTCGCTGAAGACCCTGACGACAGGGTGCAAGGCGCTAGCCACAGTTTGTGCTCGAGGCCGCAATGGGAGCGAGTCTCGTCCTCCAACCCCCTCTCCTCGACTCCAGTGTCCCGTCCACCACCGGCGCTGAGCTCGCGCCGCCTGTTTTTCTATAGCTTATCCTTCCAAAAAGCTTTCGGTGGGGATGAACATACAAATATTTTCTTCCATCCTACCACCTGTGATCAGTAAGTTACGGGCGTAAACTATTCCGACTAATTTTTTTTACACTGCTTCCAAGAAGGGCCTTATTTTGTACAAATATTTCATTAGACTGTTGTCATCCGTCTTCCTACCCATGCATATGCATACTGCATCTCTTGTTCTGTTAGATACATATTGGGCTAGTCTACTTCTTTGTTCACCTTCTTCTTCAGTGGTTTTAGTACTGTTTCACTCCCCATACTCTTTTATCGTCTTTTTTTCTATGCATTTACTTTCCTTTAGCTTATGTGAACTCGTTAGTTTGCCCTGTTTGTCGATTTGCATGTTCATGCCATTGTTTTTTGCTTCAAACTTTTGTGCATTGTTTTTGTCAACTATCATCCTCTTCATTTTTTAGAAAAGGAGGATTCCCTCTAGCCTGTGCATCAATACAATGTATGCAACCATTTTATTAAATAAAATAATTAAATAGTCTGTGGTTTCGATCAAACTCTAGAGGAGCAGCAAAATAATCCAAAATAAATCAAAAGATGCCACAATCGGCTAACATAGGCCTAGATGTCTAACCATATATCCTATTACCGGACTCCATCCAAACCGGTTGTAGATATCCCGATCTACCATCTCCCATCGGATAGACCCAGTAACCCTCCCTGGTTTTCGCAGGAGTGAGTAACGATCATGTACGGATCAACGTCGATGCCTTGTACAGTACATGCAAAAAATTTATATGTGTTTGTCTATTAAAAATCATGTCATTTCTGCAGTTTCATATAGCCCAAAGCAATGCACATACTCCTATATGAATATGTCTAGCAATAATTATGCCCACTCCATTTAGCCATGTCCCAAACAACGTTTCAATGCAATCCAGAGGTATGATATTATAGCCTATACAGACAATTTGCCATAATAGTTTTGCTAGCGGACATTAGAGAAAAAGGTGTTTGATAGTTTCATCATGATCACGGAAGCAACATCGTTTACTTCCCTCCCAATTGCGCTTTGCCAGATCAAAAGCAGATAAAGCGCTCTCCGCTCTTCGCCGATGGTCACTCCGGCCCCGGCGTCCACCTCAGCTCGCAACACCTTCGCTGCCCCCCACCTCTCTCACCCTACTGGGCATCATGGACTTGGCAGACCTCAACTTCGACCAAGGACATGATTTTGATAATGAAGTCTGGAACAAGTGGCGTGTCCCAATCAACTTTGAAAAAGGTAAAGAGATGGAAGAATTCCTCATGGTTGCTGAGTTCACGTGATCTCAAATTCGTTCACCGAGTCCTCGGTTAGTGCTATTCTTCTAGCATGGTTTGGAGGAATAGCATCCCTTTATAAAGTTTCATTGCTTCAAAATTGGTCTATCAAGTTCTCGATTTCTTCCAAGGAAGTGGGTTTCTCTATTACCAAAGCAGGTAATATTACTCTTCCATTGCTCAATATGAATTTCCTTCTGTGCGGTGATGGAGGCCCAAATTCGAGTTGGGAACTTGATCAATATCTCAAAGAAAAGGAGGATGAATGGACCCATGTTTTTCGTCACCATCCGAGGAAATCCTGCTTTCAAGCTCTTATATCTCCTAGAATCTATTAGAGGTGCTCAAATCAGATGCAACAATCTCGGCGTGTTCATCAGGATCAATCAATGAGGCAGTCATCTACGGACAATTATGGAATTCACGAGGGCAACCGTAATTCACGACCCATTAATGGTCATGGTGCGGGAATTCAGCATTTTCAAAATCATTCAAATTATTGTGTTCGGTGTCTTAATATGGGTCATTATCGACCCAAGTGGAGGAGCCAGATCAAATGTCATGCATGTAAAGGTTGGGGCCATATTGCGAGGGATTGCAAGCCCAAACCCACTTATCAACCTATGCCCAGTGGGGCGATTGGATTTCCAAGGCATGATTCTTTTGTTCCCACGAATGGTATGACATGTGCTATCAATTCGCGCGTCCATTCTGGTTGCTCTGCTCCTTCTCCCCCGAGGCCGTCGTGTGCTGATCTCCATTGTTCTGCCTCAAGCTTGTCGGCCTCTCATCGCCTTCGCTCCGCCGCCATTACCTCGTCCAACGCTGCTCCACCTCTAGCCATGGCGTCTTTTCCGTTTAACCCCATTCCATTCATCCCATCAAACCACCAGGCCATTGCTGTTGAGGGAATACCAGCTAGGGTTCGTGTTCTCTCAAAAGAAGCACCCCCAATGCATGAGGAATGCGTGATTGCTACCATCGTCCTGATGCCTACTCTCCTAGTTCAGTTCAACACCATTCGAGAGGTACTCTCTGATTTCCTGACAAACAGAAAAGTGGGGTTTTCTGACATTACTCCTTGCCCGTTCGGTCAGCATATGTGAAGCTCGATAGTGTTTTTGACCGTGATTATCTGGTCTGTGAGGGACCTCATCTTTTCACTGATGTGCACCTCATCTTTGAAAAGCACAACAAGGGTATGAATTGGAGAAAACTAGAACTAAACAGGGAGGCTTGTCTTCTGCTCCGCGGTTTCCCTTTTGATCGTCGTAATATTCAGGAGATTAATGATGCAGTCAGCAAGTTTAGCAATTTTGTGATGTGGGACAGAGTTAGGAGCACTAAGTCTAATCTGATGATTAAGGTTAAAGTTGAGGAGCTGAGTGATATCCCCAGTAGCATTGTCTTCGGAGATGGAACAAACCTAGATCCTCTCACTATACCTGTGGTTATTCTGCAATATCAGGTCCTGGGAGTGGAACCACAGGATAAAGACCCGATACATCTTGTTGAAGACCCACATCCCATTCCTCTTCAAGCAAACTACCACCCAAATCAACACAACCACTTTATTGGCCCTTTGCAGCACCATGAACATGAAGGGCGCCATGCAGAGGAAGGTTTACATGCAGATGAGGTGGAATCCCAACAGATTCCAGACCTTAATCTTCAACTAGCTCTGAATCACAATGATATAATAGAAGTAGAAGCAGAGGCTAAGACTGAAGAAGAGGAGATGGACATGCGTGGCTGGGGTGAAACGCCCAAGATGCGATCCTATCCTTATTTTGGCGCGAGGGCCTCGACAGGGATAGAAGCGCATCTCGTCATTTCGCAAGAATGGATATCGTTACAAGTACATGTACTGAAGAGAAGAGTATATGGAATTGGCTTACACTCGCCACATGCTACATCAGAGTCACATCAGTACAATACGTAAATATCACGAAGAAGAGCAGGGTCCGACTACGGACGAAAACAAACGAGAAAACAACGACGTCCATCCTTGCTATCCCAGGCTGCCGGCCTGGAACCCATCCTGGATAAACGAAGAGGAAGAAGGAGAAACTCCAAATGAACAATCAACGCCCTCGCGTCAAGTAACCCTTTACATGTACCTGCAACTGGTGTTGTAGTAATCTGTGAGCCACAGGGGACACAACAATCTCATTTCCAAAGGTATCAAGACTAGCAAAGCTTAATGGGTGAGGTATGGTTAAGTGGTGAGGTTGCAGCAGCGACTAAGCATTTATTTAGTGGCTAACTTACGAGTACAAGAATAAAGAGGGGGATGATCTACGCATAGCGGACGTGAACTACTGATGATCAAATGAATGATCCTAAACACCTACTTACGTTAAACATAACCCCACCGTGTTCTCGATCGGAGAAGGAACTCACGGAAGAGACAGTCACGGCTACGCACAGAGTTGGCATATTTTATTTAAGCTTACTTCAAGTTGTCTAGAACGAGTGTTAAACAAAGTTTCCACGTTGCCACATAACCGCGGGCACGTCTTACCGAAAGATTTAACCCTGCAGGGGTGCTCCAACTAATCCATCACAAATTACCACAAGCCGCATAGAAATCCTCGATCACGAAGCTCGCGATCTCGTCGGACTCCTTAGTGGAAAACCTCAACTCTGAGATTACCCAAAGCATCACCGGAATCCCGATGCACATGACATTCGTCAAAGGTAAAACTAATCCAGCAAGGCCGCCCGTCGTGTCGACACCCCCGATAGGAGCCGCGTATCACGTTCTCAGGACACGACGGATAAGCACAGCATACGGTGGCCTGATAGACATCTCCCGAGTTGCCCCGGATTGGCCCCGCAAACGGCTCTAGTTTTGGACCAGCACTGCCCCCCCTGTATTATGTAAAATTACTTCTCGGGTTCATGACGCCCTATGCTTTCGGTATTAACAAAATTATTATGTTGGGAAAATGTAGTACCAATGTTGGGCCTTGCCAGACCGGCTTTAACCTAAAACGAATTATCAAGGGGGTCCCCATAACAACCCCGATCGTGTTAGGAGCGCTCAATTATGGAACATAACACCGGTAGTCGAAACTAAGGGGGCAAAGGTGGAACAAAACACTAGGCTAGAAAGGCCAAGCCTTCCACCTTTTACCAAGTATATAGGTGCATTAAATTAAATTGCATTTAATAGGGTGATATAACAAGGAACCCATGTTATCACATGGAAGCAATTGAACCTGCAACTAGCAACGCTAACACATGTTTAAGCAAGTGGTAACATAGCCAATCAGTGGTTTGCTAGGTTGTGAACAGGTGAAGGTTTTCATGGCAATGTTGAGAGGCTGATATTTAACAGGTGGTAGGCATAGAGACATAACGATAGAAGCGATAAAACTAGCATGGCAATGATAGTAATGGTATATGGGGAAATGATCATCTTGCGTGAGATCCCGCTTGGAAGAAGAACGACTCCGTGAAGCAGACGAACCGATGTAGTCGAACAGGTCCTCACTTTCCGACACGCTTGTAGAACTCTAGTGAGACGAAGCAAACCAGAAACAAGAATCAACACATGATATTCACCACACGATGCACAACACAAATGATGCATGAGCGGCTGAATATATGCAAGACATGGCATGCCAATTCACCCCACATGTCAATCAAACACCACACATGATTGAAGTTCAATATGCAACGAGTTGCATATTGGCGCGAGACATGGCATGAATGAAGTTCAATATGCAACGAGTTGCATATTGACGAAACTCCACATACGAATTATTTAGTTATATCCCGGTTAGGTACACGGTAATATTAAATGTGGTTAAACATGGCAAGAGGTGAAGCGTAATTAAACTACCTATCTAGGCATTTTAAATGAGGTCGGAAATGACATATAGCATCTCCGAGATGACCTCATATGTTAATTTGTAATTCTGTCCAGATCTGAACTAACACTTTTAAATATTTGTTAAACAGCAAAATAAATAGGTTCACGTGATTCTACGTGTCGTTACAATCAATTTACACATAGAAAACATCTCCAACGGAGCTACGGTTCAAAAGATAGAAACACCGAAGATATGATGACATGAATGCAAAATGTGTGCAACGACAGTCACTCGCATTTCAAAACACACGACCAATAAGATATTATGAAACTACACGAGATTCTAAGCAAGTTTCATATAGGACACGATCAAAACGGAGCAATGGTTCAACAACTACGAGCTAAACAAGAAATTACTATAATCTGTCAAAATCGGCCACATAGCATTTTCTATACCCCACAACTACGAGCTACACAAAACCAATATGCTCAAACAAGGCATGAGTCAGTAGAGGGCAAGACGCACTACAACATACAACCAAAAACATTTAGCATGGAAGCATGGATCACTAGGAAAAGAAGTCACAAAAAGGCATCTCACACACAGTTTCAGACTTAGCGAAAAACACAGTTTATGAAAGTGCAATTTTTGATCTGAAGGTATATTGACAACAACAAAACCATAAGCTACAGGACTCCAAATGGCATAAAAATTGCCAGCATGCTAGATAATCCTAAAGTCTACAACTAACTCCATTGCACTAACCTCAAAAAAGCTGTAGAACACCAGATAAACTCATGCAAAGACAGCAACAAAATATAACAGATTTCAGACTTAGAAATATTTCAGCATCTCCAAATCAGCACTATTTTCTAGCAAGTTGAGAGCAAGCTACCCACACCTAAACATGGATTTCTAAAGCAACAAAAATTACCAGGGGCTCGTCTACACATCCAAGGGCATATCTCTAGTTGACAACTCCTTCATATCATGCACGTATTAAATCCCACAAAATAAACAAAAGGGCAACATGGCAAGATATCTCGCGAACTAACTTCCTCAAAAGCTAAAACTAATTGCACAGTTAAATTCTATGGAATTTTCTACCCCGAAAACATATATAACATGTGGGGTTGCAAAACGAAAATAACGCCACACGTATATGAGAGAATATGTCCTAAACGCGATACAACAAATAGCGACGGAATCCTATATGCAAAAATACAAACAACTACTCTAAAATACATGACAAAAGGTCCCTAAAAACATGAGCATTTTATCTATGGGGTTTGAGCAATCCGGACACGCACGAAAAATAAATACAGGATAATCCCTTGTTAGGACAGCATGCAAAACAAGGTATTCGGCAAGTCAAACTATTTCAAACATGCATGCAAGTTGAAAATTATTAATCTACGCGAAAATCTACACAAGTTTCATATATAAGTCATCTCGATTCGACGCTCGGTTAAATACCTACGGGCTTTTTAATATCCGACAGTTTTTGGAATTAATAATTCCGAAAATCCCTAAAAAAATATAAACTACCGGGCCTAACCTGAGGCGCGGAATAGCTATGAGACGCCTAGGGCGTTGGATAGGGCAGGTAGAGGAGGTGCTCACCTCGGGCTTCAAGGCACACTTGGTGGAGGAGCTGAGGCAGGCCGGGGCTCGCTGGCTTCGACGGGCCGAGGGAGGCGCGCGATGGGCCACAGGGCTGGCGCACTAGGCCGTCGACCTGCAACTGTTCACGAGCCATCTGGCCCAGGAACAGTGTCGTGCTCCTCCCGATCCCACCTGGATCGAGGAGGGCAGGACGTGCGTCGGCTCTTGGCAGCGGCTGACGAGGGTGAGCCCGGCGAAGCTCCAGCAAGGCGACGGGGCTGTCGACGAGGCCGGGAGGCGGCGGATCTGTCCGGATCCGGTCCAGACGGGACGGCGCGGGAATTGGCGGCGGCGGCGGCAAGCTGCTGCGGCTTCGGCCGGCGCTCGGCGACGGGTGCGGGCCGCGCAGGGCGGCTGCTCTGGTGGCGGGGGCGCGGCTAGCAGCCGGCAAGGGGCGGCGCAGGGAGCCGAGGGAGGCGAGGCAGGGATGCCATGGGAGGAGCTCGGCTAGGGTTAGGATTAGAGTTTCGGGCCCGGGGCAGGCTCCAGATGGGCCTGGCGGGCCCGGTGGCTGGAGGGAGGAGAGAGTGGAGGCTGGGCTAGGGTTTCGGGGTGGCACAGATTTCGAGGAGAGAGGGGATGACTGTCTAAAAATGGCATGGGGGGGGGTCTATTTATAACAATGGGGGGCTAGGTTTAGCAGAATTTCGCGCCAGTTTCAACCACACGATCTAAATCGGACGGTTTCGCACGCGGGGACGGGTAAGTGGCCGTGTAGAGTAGGCTAACCGGAGAAGAGAGGGAAAACGTCACCCGACAACGTAATTTTAAAACATCGAAAAACGTCCGACGGTAGACCGAAGAAGGTGCCGCTACGGTCGACTGTTCGGGTACCAGACGGACTCCGATTGCGACGAAATTTGACAGGCGGCGTACCTATATTAAAATAAGACCGCACGTCAACTTCCAACTCAATCAGAGGAAGTTTTAAACACACTTTTAAAAATAAGGATTTGATGATGCCGTGGGCGCGTGCGAGTGTGGTCGGGCTCAGAACGGGCAACGACGAACACGAAGGGAACCGACAACTAATAACGGATGCAAGTTTTGAAAACTGGCGGCAATGGGGTGCCGATGCAATGCAGATGATGCGCATGATGCGATGATGATGCGACAAATAAAAATAATCACACGACGGAAACGAAATAAAGGGGGAATATTTTGGAACGCCGGTCTCGGGTTGTCACATGGGGACAGCGGGCCATGCCACATGCTCATCTAGAGCTTCAGCCAGGAGAATTCATGGAATTAAATGATTTGATGGAACCATTGGAAGAGAATATACAAAATCCAGTTGATATGGTTAATAGCAGCATTACTCTGTCTTTGGGGCTCTCTTCTAGAAGTGGTAACTCTGCCACCTCTGCTAATGGGCCTTTGGCGCCAAGTGTTACCAGATTTGAATATTGAAGATGAGCCTGAGGATCAGGCCCATCAACCCCAGCCTCCAATTATAGTCAGATATGAGCCTGAGGATCATGCCATCAACCCCAGCCTCCAAGATTACCATATTTGAATATTGAAGATGAGCGTGAGGATCAGGCCCATTGCTGATCATAGTGATATTCTCATGCATCTGCACTACAATGTCCCATGAGCAGACTCTAAGAAAGATTCAATGAAACTAGAATTTCTTGCAAGCTTGCCATCTCCAGTCACTCCCTCAAACTTAGCTGTCATCTTTGAGCAAAACTGTAGTACTCGATCTCTCAAAGTCCCATTGATTAATAATGAAGTTACTCATTTGGGAATGTCAAGGGAAGATAACCAGACTACAACTCCTCTCAGACCAATGATTAACTCTGATCCAGCACAAGCAAGATAGAGTATCTCTGCCATCTTGGTGGACATGATCATAAGGGACAATCAAACTGCTGACATGGAAACTGAATTTCTAGAAGAAGGTGCTTCATCAAATTCTGATCTGTTTGCCGCACCAGTTTTCACTTTCCCTGCTTATATAAATGAGTCTCACACAATCAATGCAAGTATGTATCTGACAAGTAATCGGCCTATTCATCGAGTACTCCTAGAAAGGACCAATGGACTTGGAAAAGAAGTTGAGTACCTGGGAGTTGAAGGAGCTGAGATATGGAAGCAACATTTTGCCCCAACTGATGATAATCAGAATATTATTCAGGTACCTATTGAATGGGTGAACTTTCTCTCAGTTACTCTTCTCACTCGAGACAAGTTTTCATGGGCCACAATTTTTTAACTCAATAGTATGGGATATGATTACACAAGGATCTTCCTCTCCATCCATTTCATTTGCCATCCCCGCAATATGTCCTATCACAGATCATATGCTGATACTGCAGGAGAAGGACATGCACGAGGAGGAAGTGACTTCCCCATTGATCAATTCCAAAGACTCTGACACAGCTTCAACCACCTCAGCTCTGCACAATAAGAAGAAGAGAAAGGAAAAAATACCTATGGTGGATACTGAGGTAAGGAGAAGCTGTAGATTACATGCTTTGAATAAAGGATTCAAAAAGGACATTTGTGTAGACAGAAATTGCCTACATTGTCATGCACTTCCACCACCTATCCCTACCAAAGTTATTTAAAATCTTAATACTACCTTTTGCAAGGTTGTTGAGAAGAACACTACTTAGGAGGTGTTGGCCAAGAAAACAAAGAAGAGCAAGCAACCCACTGGATCAAAGAACAACAGCAAGGATACTTCTAGGGAGAAAGGAATCTCCAAGGAACAAGGTGAAGTGTAATTGACACTGTGTAACTTGTCATATCTGATATATGGATGCTAGCATTCTGGGTTGTAATATTGATGATGAACTCACTCCTACTTTATCATGTCTACCTAGTGAAGTTTTGGCCTGCTTTTGTAATTCTGTAGTTGCTTTAGTTGCTACAAAGTATGTATTGTTGGTTGTGTTTGAACTATGGCTAGAGAGTAGTGTGTTCTAAACTAGAACATTAGAGGGAATAATGATCCCAATAAATGGACAACTATCAGAAATAAAATTGAAGAATCTCATTGTAATATTATACGTCTTCAAGAAACAAAGAGAGAAACTTTTGACAGCTCATACATTCTTAATTTCTTCCCTAGAAGGTTCACCAAATTTTAATATCTACCATCTATTGGTGCATCAGGTGGACTCTTGATTGCCTGGAATGAACAAATCTTTAGAGGGGAACTGGTAGAGTTTAATGATTATTCAATAACAATCAATTTTAAATCTATTCACAATGGTGATTCTTGGACACTTTCTAACATCTATGGGCACTGTCAACCTCATGAAAGAGCATCTTTTATCCAATGGTTCAAACAAATTCAGATGCTAGATGATATTAACTGGGTGGTATTGTGGGACTTTAACTATGTTAGATATCCACACAATAGAAGTAGAGAGGGGGTAACGTGTCTGATATGTTGGCCTTCAATGAAGCCATCAATAACTTAGCTCTAATTGAAATACCTCTCAAAGGCATAAATTTCACATGGAGCAACATGCAAGACGCACCTTTCCTGAAGAAACTTGATTGGTGCTTTACTTATATAAATTGGACTATGTTGTACCCATCTACAATTGCATATCCTCTGGCTAAGACCACATATGATCACATGCCCTTCATGATCAAAATAGGCACCAACATCCCTAAAGCTCAGATTTTTAGGTTTGAAAACTATTGGTTGAAGCATAGTGTGACATCCTCAGCTTTTGCTACAGTGTTGAATATGATTAAGCGACAGTGATCTCACGCTAATGGTGCCACGTCATGGTTGATACTATCGTTGTTCTCGTGTTAGTTCGAAACCGAGTCGAATTCAAAATTTAAAAATAAATCGAACGAGAAAAGTTTTCGAATGTAAAAATAAAAATGTCGGATGAGCTGCAAGAATTCCCTAATACTTTATAAAGTTGAATATGATATTTTTAGAGTTAATTAAAACACTTAAATATTTAAAACAGAAACTATTAGAAAAAATAAAAATAAAATAAATAATACACCAAAAAAACAAAGCCCCTAGCCCGACTGGGCCAAAGTGGCCCAGCCGGCCACACACACGAGCGCCCCGAGCACCCAAACCCTAGCGCCCCCGCGCATATTCCCACCCCGTCGCGAGGACGAGGGCAACCCCCTCGTCAGCCCCCCTCGCCACCTACTCCCTCTCCCCTCGTCTCTCCCTCACCTACCGCCCCACCAACCCCACGAGGGAACCAGTCTCGCACGTCACCCGCATCCTCCCATCGCCTCTCCCCAGCGTCTCCCCCTCGAACCCCTAGGGCTCACTCGCGCTCGCCTCGCTCCACCCTACTCCCAGCTCCCTGCTGAGCGCCAGGAGCCCACTACCCCTGGATCCCCGTCGCTCCCTCCCTTCCCTCGCTCACAAATCCTCACCAGCGCCTCCCTCCCCAGCCACAGCGTCGCACGTTCCCTGGATCCCGGTCGCCCCTACGGCCTCCCGCTTGCCACCTCGTGCGCGCCCCACTCCAAGGCCGCACCGGATCCGGCTGCCGACTCCCGACGACCAGCGCTGGCCACCACCACGCAGGCTCCCTCCCTCGTCCAGGCCTCCAGCAGGTGGCCAACCCCTCGTCGCTCCTCCTTCGGTCTCCGCCACCAGGACCGATCCCCGACGGCACCCCGCGCCGGATCCGCGACCACACCGGCAACCACCGTCCTCCTCCTCAATGGCTCCACTGAGCCTTGCCGCCCCCGTTCCCCAGCAACGCTGGTGAGCTTCGGGCCCCGGCCACCCTTCCTTCCTTTCCTCACCCCGGTTCCGTTCCGACAGTTATCGTCTCGTTCCGGCGCCGTTAGGCTCTTATGGGTGGAGGTGGAGGTTGCCTCCTCTTCCTCTGCGTTGAGAGATGTGTGTGAGCACAAAGATGTGCACAGAGATGTTAGAGAAAGAAAAAGAAGATAAAAATAAAAAGATGTATATGTGTATGTATGTATGTATGTATGTATGTATGAGATGCATGTATGTATTTTGTATGTATGTATGTATGTATGTAATATCATGTATGTAAGGAAAATACATTATGTATGTGTGTATGTGTGGCCATGGGCAACTGACCAGTGGGGCGAGCCCCACCGCACTTTCTATGACACGGGGGCCCCAACCCCCCTAAACGGATTAGTATAAAATACTAAAATAAATAAATATAAAGATATATATATATATATATATATATATGTTTTTATTAATAAAATAAACAAATAGATAATTATATATATTATTTAATTATTTAGTTAATTAACTAAATAGACAAATTAGAATCTGTTAATATAGATAATTGATTATCTTATTAGAGTATGACATGTGGGTCTCTCACTAAATTAATCTGATTATTTAATAATTAACCCTTAATTAATAAGTTGTGTCAATGACACGTAGGACCCTCCGGTCAGAGTTGACCAGCCAACTGCTGATGTCAGCATGACATCATGCTGATGTCATAATGACATTTAATTAAATTAATTAAATCTGTTTTTAATTCCTAATTATTGAATAAAACTTTAAATTAATATAAAATAAACCGTAACTCAGATCAAAATATTTTCAACATGAAAGTTGATCAGCAGAACGATACAAACCCGGTTACGCGGTCCATTCGTCTGTCATGCGTCCCTAGCATAGCAAACGTGGAACTTTTCCATCATTTTCTATCTCACGAGTAGTAGCCCGAGACCCGGAAAATATCGTCAGATATTCTTTCGACCCGTCTATGACAGATGTTGCTGCGTTAGCTCATGCCTAGCCTGGATATTGCCATGTCATGCTTAGTGTTGCACGTGTTGCTATTATTTATTGTTTCTCCCCCTCTTCTTACCGGTAAAACCCAGAGACTAACGCTGCTGTCGGGTACATCTACGACCCTGCCGATCAGCCCTTTGCCGCAGAGCAACAAGGCAAGCAAACCCCCCTTGATCATCCCTATATCGCCTATGTCTTTCTTCCTCCTGCTTGCACTAGAATTTTGCTACTGTTGTAGTTAGCTCCTATATCTGATGCATAGCCTATTTTTGATGAAATGCTACTTTCAGTACCGCACTTTAAAACTGTTTAGTATAGGTGGAGCAGTCATCCCCTCTGACCGCGCAGTCCAGTTGCCCCGCTTGTTTTCAAATCTCGATCCCTGATCGACGAGCCAGACCCGACACAAATTGGTATCAGAGCCGACTGCGTGTAGGTAGCCCCCTTTCCAACTACTTGGCCGGAGTTGAGTCTAGTATTTGAAAAACTTTACTAACACTGATGTTGTGGCTTACGGGCCCACATCTCAATTGGGTGGTATCAGTATCTTTTACCCCTTTTCTATACTCTGGGTTCTACTCTCTCTTCTCTTTCGGGTTAAAGATTTTGCCAACCCTAACATTAGGTTCTCGTAAATATTTCCTCTCCGAGATCCCCCCATGCCAGACGATGGCTTGATTCCTGAGAAGATTCCGAAATTACTCTCTAATGTTCTCTTGAGAATTTGTGCTCATCGCTTCTGCGATTTCCCTTCCTCCATCAACCCCTATGGACGACATCATACAAATGTCGCTCAAATTTTCCTCTCCAATTGCTCTTGTTTTACGAGATGCAACGAATTGTCTTATCGGGGATTCCGCCATCATCAATTGTCATGGGTTTCGAAAGTTCTTCAAATTGCTATTCGATCTTTCGAAATCCCCAGTAGCCTATTGCTCTTGGCCTTTCTCAACCGCTTGCATTAAGGTTAAATCCATATGTCTAGCCGTGATAACCCACAAGTATAGGGGATCACAACAATTTTCGAGGGTAGAGTATTCAACCCAAATTTGTTGATTCGACACAAGGGAAAGCCAAAGAATATTCTCGAGTATTAGCAGTTGAGTTGTCAATTCAAGCACACCTGAAAGACTTAGTATCTGTAGCAAAGTATCAGTAGCAAAGTAGTGTGATAGCAACAGTAGCAATGGTAATAGTAGCAACAGTGACAATAGTAGCGACAGAGTAACAGTAGCAGCAGTGAGAGCAGTAGCGACAGAGTAAATGTAGTAGCAGTGACAACAATAGTGGCAAAGTAACGTAGCAAGGACCAATAGGAAAAACTCGTAGGCATTGGATCGGTGATGGATAATTATGCCGGATGACATTCATCATGCAACAGTTATAACACGGGGAGATATGTAACTAGCTCCAGTTCGTCAATGTAATGTAGGCATGTATTCCGTATATAGTCATACGTGCTTAGGGAAAAGAACTTGTATGACATCTATTGTCCATCCCTCCCATGGCAGTGGGGTCCTAATGGAAACTACGGGATATTAAGGTTCTCCTTTTAATAGAGAACCGGAACAAAGCATTAGCACTTAGTGAATACATGAACTCCTCATACTATGGTCATCTCCGGGAGTGGTTCCGGCTATTGTCACTCCGGGGTTGCCGGGTCATAACACATAGTAGGTGACTACAACTTGCAAGATAGGATCAAGAACACACATACATTGACGAGAACATAATAGGTTCAGATCTGAAATCATGGCACTCGGGCCCTAGTGACAAGCATTAAGCATGGCAAAGTAGTAGCAACATCAATCTGAGAACATAGTGGATACTAGGGATCAATCCCCATCAAAACTAACTCGATTACATGATAGATCTCATCCAACCCATCACCGTCCAGCAAGCTTACGATGAGATTACTCACGAACGATGAAGAGCATCATGGAATTGGCGATGAAGGAAGGTTGGTGATGACGATGGCGACGATCTCCCCTCTCCGAAGTCTAGAACGGACTCCAGATCTGCCCTCTAGAGGAAGAACAGGAGGTGGCGGCGCCTCCGTATCGTAAAACGCGATGAACTTTCCTCCCTTATTTTTTCGGAGGAAAGGGACTAAATAGAGCTGAAGTTGGAGGCGGTGGAGATCTGAGGGGCCCACAAGCCTGCTAGGCGCGGCGAGGGGGGCTGCGCCTGGTGGGCTTGTGGGCTCCTCGCTCCACTCCTCCGGTTGATTCTGGTGCCAGTATTTTTTATATATTACACAAAAAATCCTCGTAAATTTCCAGGTCATTCTGAGAAATTTTATTTTTGCGCAAAAACAACACCATGGCAATTCTGCTGAAAACAACGTTAGTCTAGGTTAGTTCCATTCAAATCATGCAAACTAGAGTCCAAAACAAGGGCAAAAGAGTTTGGAAAAGTAGATATGATGGAGAGGTATCAACTCCCCCAATCTTAAAGCCTTGCTTGTCCTCAAGCAATTCAGTTGACAAACTGAAAGAGACAAAAGAAAAACTTTTACGAACTCTGTTTGATCTTGTTGTTGTAATTATGTCTAACTCATATTTAGATTTCAGCAAGATCATAAGCTAACCACAAAAGCAATGACATTTAGGTCTCATGGTAAAGTCATATCAATGGCACAATCAACTAGCGAGCAATAATAATGAGTTTCAAATGTCAACACTTCAATCAAAACAATCATGAAGCAATATGAACAAGTGATATCTCGCTAGATCTTTCTGAGACCGCAAACATAAATGCACAGCACCTTCAAAGACCATGGGCTGACTGAACATTGTAATTCATGGCAAAGAAGATCCAGTCACAGTCATACTCAATAACAATTAAAAGCAAAGCACAGAAATGACAGAGTGCTCTCCAATTGGTGTTTTTCCAAAGAAGAGGATGACTCAACAGAAACATAAATAGATAGGCCCTTCGCAGAGGGAAGCATTGATTTGCAGAGGTGCCAGAGCTCAAGCTTTGAAGACAGAGATAAATAATTTTGGGTGGCATGCTTTCATTGTCAACGCAATGACCAAGAGTTTTCACCATCTTCCATGATACACATACTATAGGCGGTTCCCAAACAGAAAAGTAAAGTTTTGACTCCCCCACCACCGATCAATCACACTCCACGACTAGCCGAATACTCCGGTGCCGTCCATACCAACAACAATCCAGGGGGAGTTTTGTTTGCAATTATCTTTTCGATTTGAGCATGGAACTGGGCATTCCAATTACCGGCGCCTTTCTCGTCAGTGATAGTGAATAAACACATATCGAGGATAACACGACTAGCATGGAAGATACTGACCGCCCGTTGTCACCACATGAGCGGTTCGGGCATGCAAAACAGATTATTTCTTGAAGGTTTAGAGAGTGACACATGCAAATTTACTTGGAACGGCAGGTAGATACCGCATATAGGTAGGTATGGTGGACTCATATGGAACAACTTTGGGTTTATGGAAGTGGATGCACAAGCAATATTCCCGCTTAGTACAAGTGAAGGCTAGCAAAAGACTGGGAAGCGACCAACTAGAGAGCGACAACAGTCATCAAAATGCATTGAGATTAACCAACATTGAGTGCAAGCATGAGTAGGACATAAATCACCATGAACATGAATATCATAGAGGCTATGTTGATTTTGTTTCAACTACATGCGTAAACATACGCCAAGCCAAGCCACTTGAATCATTCAAAGGAGGATACCATCCTATCATACTACATCATAATCATCTCGAAATTCATGTTGGCATCCAAGAAAAACCATTATAAGCTCCTAGCTAATTAAGCATGGCATCAGAAACTATGATCTCTAAGTTGTCATTGCAAACATGTTTCTCTCACAACAAAGCTGAATTTGGAACGATGAGCTAGTCATATTTACAAAAACAAAATAGATCGAGTACATACCAGCTTTTCCAGGCTCAGTCACTTCATCATATATCGCCATTATTGCCTTTCACTTGCACGACCGAATGATGTGAACAATAATAAGAGTGCTCGTGCATTGGACTATGCTGGAATCTGCAAGCACACACAAAGGAGAAGACAAAGTAATATGGCTCTTTGACAGATAAACAGATATGCATGCGAGAGCCACTAAACATTGTAACCATGGTGTTCTGCCTTGACCCAAAGAAAAAGAAAACTATTTACACGGGAAAGCTCCCAACAAGCAAAAGAAGAACGAGAAATCTTTTTGGGTTTTGTCAAACTAGACAAACACACGAGAAGAAAACGAGAAAAAGAAATAAACTAGCATGGATGATACAGTGGCAAAGTGTGAACACCGACTATCAAAGTGAAAGCGTGAGCAAGAATATAAAGTCGGTGAGAAAAACGTACTCCCCCAAGCTTAGGCTTTTGGACTAAGTTGGTCTACTCCCAAGGTGGGAAGTAACCATCTCCGGGTACTGAGGGTGCCACTGCTGTGTGAGCTCCTCTGGCTCCCATTGATAAACTGGTGTCTGGTACTCGACTGGTAGCTCGGGCACGGGTGCCTGTTGTGGTGCTATACCCCAATATGCGTAGATGTCCGAGGGCATAATAATGTACCTGCCTAGATGAAGATTGAACAAAGAAGGAGCAGGCAAAGTAATAGTCTCACGAGTACCCTGACTAAATACCAGGTTATAAATCATCCTCGTATTTATATCTTTATCAGGAAGGTCATGGCGAACCATGCTATCATAATCTAGATATCTCCTAGGAAGAAGAATCTATTATTCCTCATGCAGTCTAATAGGTATCTCAAAATGTCTAGCAAGACGGGTAGCATAGATACCTCCATAAACAACGCCTTTAGAACGGTTCATGTTCAACCGTTGAGCTACTATAGTGCCCAAGCTATAATTTTTATCATTATAAAGGGCTTCGCGCAAAACCGCAAGATCTGGGGAGCTAAGGGTCCCAGCTTTCCCACGACCAATCAAACATTTTCCCACGAATAAAGGGAAGTACCGAAGCACGGGAAAATGTATGCTAGGAGCGCTAACGCAAGACACTCGTCTCTCCTCTCCTACAACAATAGTATCTATGAAATCCTCCAAGTCCCATGGACGAGGTTCATGAATATCCCTAACATAAGGTAATTTGCAAACATTGCAAAAATCCTGAAGTAACATGCGTTGGTGGATATCATATAACTTGAACTCAACCATAGGAGGACTCTTCCTTGGATAGAAATTAAAGCTTTGCATGAAAATATTAGTGAGGAGGAGGTATTGCGGACACTTATCTGCAACGAAGGTAGTAAGGCCTGCGTTCTCCACCAAGTAGTAAAAGTCCTCATAAAGTCCGGCGGCGCGTAAGAACACATCGCTTGGCCACTCGCACGCTCGAACTTCTGCAACTCGGGGGACCGGATACTTGGGTTTCTTCTTCTTATTTTCATCATCGTTGGGGTCATGGCTTGAAGAGCCTCTTTGGAACCTCCTCATCTTTTCCTTTTTCTTTCTCTGAATTTTTTTGAAATTTTTAGTGACTCTAAGGAAAAGTGAACAAGGCCCAACGAAACTCGTAGCAACTACTCCTACAAGTGCCTAGAGGCCATATCACGCACCAAAACTACTTGGGACCAGCTAAAATTAGCATGCAAAGCTCAAGAACAGGGTCACCAAGGCAGCAAAAATACACAACAAATAAGGCACTAGAGCAAAAACTAATTGGACTAATGGAGGAGTCACATACCAAGGAACAACTCCCCCAAAATAGTTTGGTGAATGGGGCTCTGCACAAGGAGATCGAAAATCGCAGCAAGAAGAGCAAGAGCACGGGTTTGAGCTGTAGAATGAATTTTTATTGAGGTAGGAGAAGGAGATGGGAGCTGCAATAAGTGGAGGGGGACACGTGGGCCCCACAAGCCTCGTAGGCGCGGCCAGGAGGGTGCCTGGGCCTCCAGGGCTTGTGGCCCACTGGTGCATCCCCCTGACCAACTCTCCGTCTCAGAATTGTTCAAAAATTCCAGAAAAAGTCATACTGATTTTCAGGGCATTTGAAGAACTTTTATTTTCGGGACACTTTTCTACGGGATGCAAAAAACAGAAAGCAGGGAAAACTAAAGCTAAATCTATCATTTTTATTCTAAGCAACATAAGGTAAAGGTTTGGAACAAAGGGCTGTGACTCTTAGATTCATCCATCATGGTCATCAAAAGAAATCCGTCAATGAGGTTGATCAAGTCTCATTGACAAACTTTTTTCGAATCGCGTAAAAATGGAGAATTTTCGAATAGTCACTAGGTTACCTCAATGGGGATGTGCATATCCCCAACAAGCAAATCATACTTCATCTTAACAGTAGGTATAGGGCATTCAAAGCTCCCAATAAGAATCGATGAAGTTTTTTCAATAGCATTGATGCAATGTACTCGATATTGTTTCTTCGGAAAGTGCACCGTATGCTCATTACCATTGACATGGAAAGTGACATTGCCTTTGTTGCAATCAATAACAGCCCCTGTAGTGTTTAAAAAGGGTCTTCCAAGGATGACCGCCATGGCATCATCCTCGGGAATATCCAGAATAACAAAGTCCGTTAAGATAGTAACGTTCGCAACCACAACATGCACATCCTCGCAAATGCCGATAGGGAAAGCAGTTGATTTGTCGGCCATTTACAGAGAGATTTCAGTGGGTGTCAACTTATCCTGTTCAAGCCTACGATAAAGAGAGAGAGGCATAGCACTAACACAGGCTCCAAGGTCGCATAAAGCAGTTCTAACGTAGTTTCCTTTAATGGAGCAAGGTATAGTGGGCACTCCGGGATCATCTAGTTTCTTAGGAGTTCCACCCTTGAAGGTGTAATTAGCGAGCATGGTGGAAATCTCAACCTCAGGTGTCCTCCTCTTATTAGTCACAATATCCTTCATGTACTTGTCATAGGGAGACATTTTGAGCATATCTGTCAATCGCATTTGCAGAAAGACATGTCTAATCATTTCAACAAATCGCTCAAAATCCCCATCATCCTTTTTCTTGGATGGTCTGGGAGGAAAGGGCATGGGTTTCTGAACCATTGGTTCCCTTTATTTACCATGCTTCCTAGCAATGAAGTCGTTCTTATCGTATCTCCTGTTCTTAGGTTGTGGGTTATCAAGATCAACAGGTTCAATCTCCACATCCTTATCATTGCTAGGTTGAGCATCAACATGAACATCACTATCGATATTATCATTAGGCTCGTGTTCATCACCAGATTGCGTTTCGGAATCAGGGTGTAACAGCAACAGGGTTGCTAGCATGCAAGTTCCTATCATCTTTCTTCTTCTTTCTAGGATGACTAGGTGCATCAGTGCTAACTCCTTGAGAATCTTGTTCAATTCTCTTAGGATCACCCTCAGGATACAAAGGTTCCTGGGTCATTCTACCGCCTCTAGTGACGACTCTAACAGAATTGTCATTCAACTCATTGAGCAAGTCAGTTTGAGCTTTAAGTACTTGTTCTACCTGAGTAGTAACCATAGAGGCATGTTTACTCAAGAGCTTAAGATCATTGATATTTCTATCCACACAAGCACTTAAATGACCAAGCGTACGAGCATTCTGTTCCAATTGTCTGCTAACATAATCATTGAAACTTTGTTGTTTGGCAACAAAGTTATCAAATTCATCTAGGCATAAGCTAGCAGGTTTATCAAAAGGAATATCACTCTCATTGAATCTACGAAGAGAATTTACCTCTACTATGTGTGTCGGGTTATCAAGACCATGGATCTCTTCGATAGGTTGACATCTTCAGATTTAATGCCTTTCTCTTTCATAGATTTCTTAGCTTCTTGCATATCTTCAGGACTGAGGAATAGAATACCTCTTTTCTTCGGAGTTGGCTTCGGAGGTGGTTTGGGAATAGTCCAAGTATTCTCATTGCACAAGATATTATTCAATAGGATCTCAGCTTGTTCCACAGTTCGTTCCCTAAAAACATAACCAGCACAACTATCTAGGTGGTCCTTAGAAGCATCGGTTAGTCCATTATAGAAGATATCAAGTATTTCGTTCTTCTCAAGAGGGTGATCAGGCAAAGCATTCAACAGCTGGACGAGCCTCCCCCAAGCTTGTGGGAGACTCTCTTCTTCAACTTGCGCAAAGTTATATATTTCCTGCAAGGCAGCTTGCTTCCTATGGACAGGGAAATATTTTTCAGAGAAGTAGTAGATCATATCCTGGGGACTACGCACACAACGAGGAGCAAGAGAAGTGAACCAAGTCTTAGCATCATCCTTTAGAGAGAAAGGAAACAACTTAAGGATATAGTAGTGGCAGATCTTTTCCTCACTCGTGAATAGGGTGGCTATATCGTGCAACTTAGTAAGATGTGCTACAACCATTTTATACTCATAACCATGAAAAGGATCAGATCCGACCAAAGTTGTTAACTCAGGGTCGACAGAGAATTCAAATCCTTATCGGTCACAAAGATAGGCGAAGTAGCAAACTTCGGGTCGTATTTCATCCTAGCGTTCAGAGATTTTTCCTTCCACTTGCGTAGTAAATACTCAACATCATAGCTATCCTTACAAGCAAGAAAGTCCTCAGCTATCTCTCCCTCCATAACATAACCTTCAGTCATATCAGTCAATTCATATCTAGGAGAGCTAGTTCTAACAGGTGAAATAGCAGGTTCTACTTCAATAATCTCAGCAGTTTCAGAAGTATCATCACATCTGGCAGCAACTCTAGCAATTTGTGCATCTAGGAATGCACCTAGTGGCAAAGCAGTATCAAGCAAAGCATCGTCACAAGCATCATGGATAACAGAAGTAGCATCATCAAGCACAGACGACACATGAAAATTTCTAGCAGGAGGTGGTGTCGCAAACTTACTCATAACTGAAGGTGAATCAAGTGCACAGCTAGATGGCAGTTCCTTACCTGTCCTCGTAGTTGAGGGAAAGACTTTAGTTTTTGGATCTCTCGGATTCCTCATAGTGATCAGCAGACGTAAATCCCAAGTGACTCAGAGAATAGTGCTAGGCCTCCCGGGCAACGACGCCAGAAAATAGTCTTGATAACCCACAAGTATAGGGGATCGCGACAGTTTTGGAGGGTAGAGTATTCAACCCAAATTTGTTGATTCGACACAAGGGGAAGCCAAAGAATATTCTCGAGTATTAGCAGTCGAGTTGTCAATTCAACCACACCTGAAAGACTTAGTATTTGCAGCAAAGTATCAATAGCAAAGTAGTGTGATAGCAACAGTAGCAATGGTAACAGTAGCAGCAGTGACAACAGTAGCGACAGAGTAACAGTAGTAGCAGTGACATCAGTAGCGATAAAGTAACTGTAGCATCAGCGGCAACAATAGCGGCAAAGTAACATAGCAAGGACCAGTAGGAAAAACTCGTAGCCATTGGATCGGTGATGCATAATTATGCCGGATGACATTCATCATGCAACAGTTATAACATGGGGAGATATGTAACTAGCTCCAGTTCGTCAATGTAATGTAGGCATGTATTCCGTATATAGTCATACGTGCTTAGGGAAAAGAACTTGTATGACATCTATTGTCCATCCCTCCCGTGGCAGCGGGGTCCTAATGGAAACTACGGAATATTAAGGTTCTCCTTTTAATAGAGAACCAGAACAAAGCATTAACACTTAGTGAATACATGAACTCCTCATACTATGGTCATCTCCGGGGGTGGTTCCGGCTATTGTCACTCCGGGGTTGCCGGGTCATAACACATAGTAGGTTACTACAACTTGCAAGATAGGATCAAGAACACACATATATTGATGAGAACATAATAGGTTCAGATCTGAAATCATGGCACTCGGGCCCTAGTGACAAGCATTAAGCATGGCAAAGTAGTAGCAACATCAATCTGAGAACATAGTGGATACTAGGGATCAATCCCCATCAAAACTAACTCGATTACATGATAGATCTCATCCAACCCATCACCGTCCACGAAGCCTACAATGAGATTACTCACGAACAATGAAGAACATCATGGAATTGGCGATGAAGGAAGGTTGGTGATTACGATGGCGACGATCTCTCCTCCCCGGAGCCCAGAACGGACTCCAGATTTGCCCTCTAGAGGAAGAATAGGAGGTGGTGGCGCCTCTGTATTGTAAAACACGATGAACTCTCCTCCCTTATTTTTTTCGGACGAAAGAGACTAAATAGAGGTGGAGTTGGAGGCGATGGAGCTCTGAGGGCCCCACAAGCCTGCTAGGTGCGGCCAGGGGGGCCCGCGCCTAGTGGGCTTGTGGGCTCCTCGCTCCACTCCCCAGGTTGATTCTTGCACCAGTATTTTTTATATATTCCACAAAAAATCCTCGTAAATTTCTAGGTCATTCTGAGAACTTTTATTTCTGCGCAAAAACAACACCACGACAATACTGCTAAAAACAGCGTTAGTCCGGGTTAGTTCCATTCAAATCATGCAAATTAGAGTCCAAAACAAGGGCAAAAGAGTTTGAAAAAGTAGATACGACGGAGATGTATCAAGCCGCATTCATTAAAAATCCTTTGTGATTTTCCTCTGATCTTAAAGATTCTGCCTTTGTGTGAAGGCACACAATCATTTGTTGATACTCATAAATTATATTTCCTGCTCAGATGTCCTTCTAGACACAGCTTGTTCTCGACAAATCAACTTTGGTTGGTTGTCCATCTAAGTCCATTCAACTTACTTGTATTTGATCGGAGCATCTGATTATTATACACCAACCTGGAAATCCTAATTCCTTTGGTAATTAAGTATTGATATTTTTCAGATCTTCTATAACCCGATGCATTGCATCCTATCTCCCTATGATTGAGTACCGATACTCACATCAGATCCTTTGTGGGCTGCCAGACTCATTCTGGGTTATTATCCGACGACATCCTTTGCTTTCGAAAATTCTTGTGATTGCTTCCCCTGACACATGATGCCATTGGTAAATTGTGTCTTCTCCCTCTGATAAGTTGTATCCTACGCTTTTGTCAGCCATGCCCTTCAAGCATGTGTTGATTACTCTTGAAGTTTGTGGTATATGTTCCTAAGATTCCCCGATGGGTTGAACCTATGCCTTCCTAAAACAATATGACCCGAAGAGTTTTCACGAGTCTTGCCCTTATGCTGTTTTGCCGGATATTCTTTCAAAGCTACAACCTGATCAAAGGCGAGGAGTAAATGGCAGGTGATGCATTGATTAAGTGGGAGTCGACCTTGAACTTTGTGTTCATTCCCATGGAAACGACGTTGATCCTATCACAGAAACTTCTCATATAAATAATCATTCGATGTATGATTTGGTCTTGTATCTGTGATCTTGTCATTTGCAATCGTGGTTCCGACCATGTTATCCTACCTTTATTTCATTCTTAGACGAGTTAAAGTGCTTGTCTTCTTCAGATCAATACATCGTTCCAAGCCTTAATGTTGATCTACCTCCAAGTATTATTCCTTGTAGCTCGTGGATATCGCAGAGCTATATAACTTCTTGTGAGCTCCTCATCAACTATGATATTTTTATTAATTCCAGTTTCCTCGTGTTTGAGTTGTTGGACACGCGAGTACATCGACAACTGAAACGAGTATGCATTGCGATTCAACAACTATTAGTAATCTTCCTAGTTTACGAGTTTCTACTCGATCATGTCATTCCAAGCTGTTAAGCTACATCATCATCGTCATGTTGGATCTCGACCATGCTATCTATACCCTTCATCCCTCGGACACAATTCCAACTGTGTGTTAAGCTTGCATCGTGCTTTCCACGTCATGTTGGTTATCCTGAAAGGCAATCTCAATTCTAAGCTAGTAGTCTTATCTGTGATTCTGACAACCTCTTGCTTCATCATTTCCTTGCTTGATGTTGTCGCTGAACGATTACATCTTCGTGAAGCTTCTCGACAAATGTGTCATGATCATCATCAGGATCCCGAGCTCTTACAAGGTATCAATGGAATCCATGATGAGAAATGCCATCCTTGCCCCTTGATGATTTGTGTTTTCATCAACAACCTTTTTTGCCTTCCTTCCTACACAAACTTGATCATGTTTTGTGTTGTCCCTTGAGTTCCTTGCTAACTCAGCTTATGTTATCTTTTACCTTGGAGTATTACTATCTTTTATGTCAAGAATTTCATGAGGATTGCACACCTCTTAAGAATTCTTGATATAGCAATACTTCTCGCCATCACAATTCATTTCTTGGCTCCGTGTTGTTTCAAACCGGAATACCAACAAGTGAACTGTGATGTGTGATCCCAATACTCCTGGCAACCCTATTGCCTTGAGGTTAACAACTGATTGTTTCATTCTTAGTGTGTTGGGTGTTGACTCATCATTTTTGACATTGGTTGTGCTACTCCGTCCGTATTCCGAGTACCTTCGACCAATGTTTAATTGTTGTTATTCCCTCGAGCATACGACATTATACCATTTGATTTGACAAATGCTATCACCTTGATATTATAATTTTGGAAACTCATCCCTGTCAAAACCTCGAGGGATTGTTGTTGAGCTCATCAGCCACACCGTCAACTTTCTCCTTGTTTGATAATGAAACTCTTGAAAACATTATCTTCGTGCCTAGCACACGAAGAATATGTTTGATAGCAGAAATGTTTTCCCAAAGTTCATGTACATTCTTACCGCCGTGAATACGAGGAAGTTTTGTTCCACTTCCTCTTTGGCCATCCCAAATAATTCATGTATGTGCGAAGTGTTATATGTTTTGAAGAATTGCTATCTTCACTCCATATAATTTCTCTTAGCACCCGAAGCCACTGACTGATTTGATCAAGGTAAAAGAAGTTCCTTCATAAGAGCTAATCCAGATTTACACATGGAACCTTGATATCCTCGATGATGGTTTCCAAATGAGAACTCAGTTGCATTTTGACGTAAGAATTATATGTGGACACGAATGTCTTGACATTGTGTTCATATGTCTTACAATCGAACTCATGGTTCAAGAATTGCTTGTGTAGCTCATATCATGAGAATATTGCATCTTCATCTTTTTTTCTCACGCATCTTGAGTCTGAGGTATCCAAACACCAACCAGATCTGAATCTCGACAGATATGATGGTTGGAACATTTTTTCAATAATTATAACTTTGGTCTTATGTAACCCGGTACGGTGATGTCTTGTTTGGCACACCGGGCCGCAGGACTTATTGTTATAAATTCTTCCACATGTAAGGTTCGCCATTCGACCATGAGGAAATTGTATGACTTAGCTTTATAAGTTGTTCCTCATGGTTCCTCTTTGTATACCCATAGGTCTGACCTATATCGGATGACCATGTCAATGCTATCCCAAAGCATGAATGTGGTACTTCAAAGTTCAACAGGAACATTGGAAGCGCAATGCAAAATTGTTCCTGATCAATTATCCCAAACCATATGGTAGGGGTAAATATCATGATTCTTCTTGCCTCTTTGTCTAAATGGTTATGTACTTGATGACCTATCATGTATACCATGCTCTTTGCTTTCCTCGGGAATGGTATACTTTAATACATGTGTGTGTGAACACATTTTCCTTCCAATTGGTCTGTTTGACCTTTCCTGTGGCATAACTTATCTAAGCAGTGTTAATTCCCTGCTTAGGTAAAAATCTTGGTATACAACTGTGTCAGTAAGACCCTGTTACTATTGTGGATAACATTCCAGTAGCCGCCGGTGGACGAGAGCCTTGCTTATTGGTCCGCCTCGTTTCAACGAGGAGGAAAAATGGTTCTATTCGTCCCCCGCCCTTGGTACCGATGTTGTTCCCGACATAACTGACACACTATCCTCTGACATGTCGTGTTAGCAAGACCATATAAGTTGTCGCTGCTCTGCCCACTCTTGTCCCACATGGTGGACCCATAACCCAAAGTTCCACAGTATTGAAACCTGACTCTCCTGTACATCTTTGACTCCAATGTATCCTTTGCACTTGGCTTCGTATGAAATTCGCGAGCCACCGTCTAATGGAGCGATTACTCTTCGGTCCGGATATTATCAAACATGCTAAAGATCAAGTCCGCATTATTCATTACAATCTGTAGGTTGCTCAGTCTCGTCAAAAGAGTTAGTATGACCGCCACCATCAAGATATGGTCTACCAACTTGGCGAAAAGGCTTATCTTCGTGTCACACCAATGAGAGGTGCACACCGTTTTGGGATCAAGGGCAAGTTAGCTCCTCGCTATATTGGACCTTTCACTGTTCTCGAAAGGCGTGGAAGAATAACTTGTCAATTGAAACTACGAGCGAACCTTTCTCAAGTTCATGACGTCTTCCATGTGTCTCAGCTCCGTCGTTGCTTTAAGGATCCCATTCGAACAGTGGATCATGATATGCTTGAAATGCAAAAAGACCTCTCTTATAAAGAGCATCCGGTCCGCATTCTCGACCAGGCTGATCGTCAGACTCGTCGCAAAGTCGCCAAGTTCCTTAAAGTGCAGTGGTCAAATCATTCTGAAGACGAAGCCACTTGGGAACGCGAGGATCATCTTCGTGATGAGTACCCCGAGCTCTTTCCTTCTACCTCTTAATTCTCGGGACGAGAATTCTTGTTAGTAGGGGAGAGTTGTGACATCCTCAGCTTTTGCTACAGTGTTGAATGTGATAAAGAAACAATGATCCCACGCTAATGGTGCCACGTCACGGTCGATATTATCGTTGTTCTCGCGTTAGTTCAAAACCAAGTCGAATTCAAATTTTATAAATAAATCGAACGGGACAAGTTTTCGAATGTAAAAATAAAAATGTCGGATGAGCTGCAAGAATTCCCTAATACTTTATAAAATTGAACATGATATTTTTAGAGTGAATTAAAACACTTAAATATTTAAAACAGAAACTATTAGAAAAAAAAATATATAAAAAAACTCCTGGCCTGACTCGGTCAAAGTGGCCGAGGCGGCCATACCCACGAGCGCCCCCTGCACCCAAACCATAGCGCCCCCGCGCCTGTTCCCACCCCGCCGCGAGGACGAGGGCAACCCCCACGTCAGCCCCCCTCGCCACCTACTCCCTCTCCCCTCGTCTCTCCCCCACCTACCGCCCCACCAACCCCCACGAGGGAACCAACCTCGCACGTCACCCGCATCCTCCCGTCGCCCTCTCCCCAGCGTCTCCCCCTCGAACCCCCAGGGCTCACTCGCGCTCTCCTCGCCCCACCCCGCTCCCAGCTCCCTGCCGAGCACCAGGAGCACACTACCCGTGGATCCCCGTCGCTCCCTCCCTTCCCTCGCTCACCAACCCTCAACAGCGCCTCCCTCCCCAGCCACAGCGCCGCCCGTTCCCTGGATCCCCGTCACCCCTACGGCCTCCCGCTCACCACCTCGCGCGCGCCCCATGCCAGGGCCGCACCGGATCTGGCCGCCGACTCCCCACGACGAGCGCTGGCCACCACCAACGCCGGCTCCCTCCCTCGTCCATGCCTCGAGCAGGTGGCCGACCCCTCGTCGCTCCTCCTCCGGTCTCCGCCACCGGGACCGATCCGCGGCGCCCCCCGCGTCGGGTCCGCGACCGCACACGCAACCACCGTCCTCCTCCTCAACGGCTCCACCGAGCCTCGCCGCCCCGTTCCCCGGCAACGCCGGTGAGCTCCGGGCCCCGACCACCCCTTTCTTCCTTTCCCTGCCCTGGTTCCATTCCGGCAGTTATCGTCTCGTTCCGACGCCGTGAGGCTCCTCTGGGTGGAGGTGGAGGTTGCCTCCTCTCCCTCTTTGTTGAGAGATGTGTGTGAGCACAAATATGTGTACAGAGATATTAGAGAAAGAAAAAGAAAATAAAAATAAAAAGATGTATATGTGTATGTATGTATGTATGTATGTATGAGATGCATATATGTATTTTGTATGTTTGTACGTATGTAATATCATGTATGTAAGGAAAATACATTATGTATGTGTGTGTGTGTAGCCATGGGCCACTAACCAGTGGGGCCAGCCCCTCCCCACTATCTATGACACGGGCCCCCACCCCCCTAAACGGATTAGTATAAAATAATAAAATAAATAAATAAATATATACATATATATATATATATATGTTTTATTAATAAAATAAATAAATAGATAATTAGATATATTATTTAATTAATTAGTTAATTAACTAAATAGAAAATTTAGAATATGTTAATATAGATAATTGATTATCCTATTAGAGTATGACACGTGGGTCCCCTACTAAATTAATTTGATTAATACATAATTAAACCTTAACTAATAAGTTGTGTCAATGACGCGTAGGATCCATCGGTCAGAGTTGACCAGTCAACTGCTGATGTCAGCATGACATTGTTGCGGCAACAAAAGTCCTTCCCTCGCGCGTAGGAATTCTTCTTGTTACTTCTCTGGTTTGCGTCGGTTTTTCCCTTGAAGAGGAAAGGGTCATGCAGCACAGGAGCAGTAAGTATTTCCCTCAGTTTGAGAACCAAGGTATCGATCCAGAAGGAGGGCCTCATCAAGTCCAAAGTACCTGCTCAAACACAAACAAACTTGCACCCAACGCTTCAAAGGGGTTGTCAATCCCTTCAAGATTGTTTGCAAAGTGAGATCTGAAGGCGGAAAGTGCAACGAAGTAAAAAGTGTAAGGCTGAAAATATGGTGTGGAGTAGACCCTGGGGGCCATAGTGTTCACTAGAGGCTTCTCTCATAATAGCAAATATCACGGTGGGTGAACAAATTACTGTCGAGCAATTGATAGAACCGCGCAAAGTCATGACGATATCTAAGTTAATGATCTAGCATATAGGCATCATGTCCGAGACAAGTAGACCGATACTTTCTGCATCTACTACTATTACTCCACACATCGACCGCTATCCAGCATGGATCTAGTGTATTGAGTTCATGACGAACAGAGTAACGCTTTAAGCAAGATGACATGATGTAGAGGGATAATCTCAAACCAATGATGAAAACCCCATCTTTTTACCCTTGATCGCAACAACACGATACGTGCCTCGCTACCCCTTCTGTCACTGGGTGAGGTCACCGCACGGTATGAACGCAAAACCAAGCACTTCTCCCATTGCAAGAATCATAGATCTAGTTGGCCAAACAAAACCCACAACTCGAAGAGAATTACAAGGATATGAAATCATGCATAAGAGAGATCAGAAGAAACTCAAATAAGATTCATAGATAATCTGATCATAGTTCCACAATTCATCGGATCTCGACAAAACAAGAGCAAAAGAAGATTACATCAGATAGATCTCCATGAAGATCATGGAGAACTTTGTATTGATGATCCAAGAGAGAGAAGAAGCCATCTAGTTACTAGCTATGGACCCGTAGGTCTATGGTGAACTAGTCACGCATCATCGGAGAGGTCATGGTGTTGATGGAGAAGCCTTCCGTGTCTGAATCCCCCCTCCGGCAGGGCACCAGGACGTGCATCCAACTTGCTTGCTCACGAAGACAAGAGATGCACTAGAGCTAGAAGTATGTGAAAGCTCAAGAGGAAGCCCATCATTGGAATATACAAGCCAAGTTATAAAACAAAGATTCCCACTAGCATATGGTACTGACAAAGCAAGAAGCTCTCAATCATGAAGAACACGGTGCTAACATGAAGCACAAGTGTGGAAAAAGATAGTGGCATTGTCCCTTCTCTCTTTTTCTCTCATTTCTTTTTTTATTTGGGCTCTTAGGCCTCTTTTTTCTTTTTTGTTTTTTTTGGTTTTTGGACTCTTTGGCCTCTTTTTATTTTTTATTTTTTTATTTCATCACATGGGACTCTAATAATGATGATCATCACAGCTTTTAGTTACTCAAAGCTCAAAGATCACAATGATGACGACTCCATAGGAAATGCCTCCGGCAGTGTACCGGGATGTGCAACGATCTAGTATGATCATGCAATGGCAATATGAGAGTGACGGCACAAGTCATGAGACGGAACGGTGGGAGTTGCATGGCAATATATCTCGGAATGGCTATGGAAATGCCATAGTAGGTAGGCATGGTGGCTGTTTTGAGGAAGGAATTTGGTGGGTTTGTGCACCGACGAGAATTGCGCGGCGCTAGAGAGGCTAGCTATGGTGGAAGGTGAAAGTGCATCTATACCATGGACTCAACATTAGTCATAAAGAACTCACATACTTGTTGCAAAAGTTTTTATTAGTAATAGCAACAAAGTGCTAAACACTTACTCCGAAGGGAAGGGTTGGTAGGTGTAAACCGTCGTGCGATCCCGACCTCAACACAAAGGATGACAATCAATAGATCAATTATGCTCCGACTTCCTAACATTGCGGTTCACCATACGTGCATGCTACGGGAATCACTAACTCCAACACAAGTATCTCTAGATTCACAACAACCTAGTAACATAACTCTCAATATTACCGAATCCACGTCTCAAAACTAATTGAGAGGAGTCAAAACTTCTCTTTCTATTCAATGCACATGAAGATGGAGGTTTTCACATCCTCTTTGGGTACCTAGCACATTTGTGACTACTTTCATAGCATAAGCCAACTACCAAATCACGCACCGCCGTGCTCTAAAGATATAAGTGAAGCACAAGAGAAAAAAGTATCTAGCTCAAAAGATATAAGTGAAGCACTAGAGCAAAAGTATCTAGCTCAAAAGATATAAGTGAAGCACTAGAGCAAAAGTATCTAGCTCAAAAGATATAAGTGAAGCACTATGAGCATTCTAGAAAAATCACGATGAGTGCATGTCTCTCTATCTCAAAAAGGTGTGCAGCAAGGATGATTGTGACACAACAAAAAGAAAAGACTCCTAAGATACAAGACGCTCCAAGCAAAACACATATCATGTGGTGAATAAAAATATAGCTCCAAGTAATGTTACCGATGGATTGAAGAGGAAAGAGGGGATGCCTTCCCGGGCATCCCCAAGCTTATGCTTTTTTGGTGTCCTTGAATTTGGCTGGGGATGCCTTGGCATCCCCAAGCTTGAGCTCTTTCCACTCCTTATCTCTTTGTCCATGAGAACGTCACCCACAACTTGAAAACTTCACAACACAAAACTAAATCAGAAACTTGTGATAACATTAGTACAAGAAAACAAACTACCACTTCTTTTGGTACTGTAGAAAACTTGAATTCCATCTATATTGATGATGGGCTACTGTATTCTCACTTTTCCATGGCTAGTACCCCCCGATACCAACCATAGTTTCATCAAAACAAGCAACCAACTTAACAAAAACAGAATCTGTCAAAAACAGATCAGCCTGTAGCAATATGTATACTTCGTATACTTATGGTACCTCAAAAAATTGGAAAAAGTACGACAGTCTGGGGAAAAAGCATATCAATCAGAAGCAAAAAGAATCAACTCAAAATCTCTTTCTGAATAAAAAAGAAAAATCATCTCGTGAGCGAAAAGTTTCTGTCTTTTTCCAGCAGGATCAAACAACCATTACCCAGACTAGTCATAAAGGTTTTGCTTGGCTCAAACACAAAAAGAAACACAAAAAACACAATCACAACAGAATTATGGAAGTGTGGACGCAACAAAACAGAAATAAAAACATAAATTCATTGGGTTGCCTCCCAACAAGCGCTATTGTTTAACGCCCTTAGCTAGGCATAAGAGCGATAGAATCACGTATCGTCGTCTTTGGTGCTCAAACCATAAGTAGCCCTCATCATGGATTCATAGGGAAATCTTATTTTATTTCTAGGAAAGTGTTCCATGCCCTTCCTTAAAGGAAATTGAAATCTAATATTCCCTTCCTTCATATCGATGATAGCACCAATAGTCCTTAGGAAAGGTCTACCAAGAATAATAGGGCATGTAGGATTGCAATCAATGTCAAGCACAATAAAATCCATGGGTACATAGTTCCTATTTGCAATAATAAGAACATCATTGATCTTTCCCATGGGTTTCTTTATAGTAGAATCAGCAAGATGCAAATTAAGAGAACACTCTTCAATCTCATTAAAACCCCGAATATCACATAAAGACTTTGGAATCGCAGAAACACTAGCACCCAAATCACACAAAGCATTGCACTCATAGTTTTTGATTTTGATTTTGATGGTAGGTTCCCACTCATCATGAAGCTTTCTAGGGATAGAGACTTCCAATTCAAGTTTCTCTTCAAGAGCTTTTATCATAGCTTCGACGATATGATCGGTAAAGGCTTTGTTTTGGCTATAAGCGTGTGGAGAGTTCAACATGGATTCCATCACGGAAATGCATTCAATCAAGGAGAAACTATCATAATTGAATTCCTTTAAATCCACGGTAGTAATTTTATTACTACTCAAAGTTTTAACGTCTTCTACTCCACTTTTAATGCTTTTATCATCAAGATAGATGGACTTCGAATCCTTGGGGCACTTTTCAACCAAAGTGGATTCATATCCAGCCCCATAATCATTAGGTTTGACACAAGAAAACAAAGATTCAATGGGAGTCACACCAAGCACTTTAAGATCTTCGTGATTCTCATCACGGCAACACGCCTTTTAAAGCCATTCATGTCTAGCACGAATTTGGGCGGTTCTTTCTTGGCTCTCAATCATGGAAACACGCATAGATTTCAAAGTTTCATCCATGTTGATTTTTGGAGGAGCACATATAACTTTCAAAGCATCAACATCACTAGAAATCCTATCAACGCTCTTAGCCAAATCGTCAATTTTGAGTAGTTTTTCCTCTATGGACGCATTGAAAATATTTTGAGAGTTGATGAACTCTTTGATATTACTCTCTAGATCGGAGGGTAATATATTGTAATTTCCATGAGTATTGTTGTAGGAGTTGCCAAAGTTATTAGAGGCGTTACTAGGAAAAGGCCTAGGAACATAGTTTCCTCTAAAAGCGTTGGTGTTGCCAAAGTTAGTCCTACCAACAAAATTAACGTCCAAGCTAGCGTTGCTACTCTCAATCAAAGAAGACAAAGGCATATCATTAGCAACCAAATTCATTAACTCATCCATCTTAGCACTCAACGAGTTAATTTCTTCTATAGCGTGTACCTTCTTACTAGTAGGTGACCTTTCAGTGTGCCACTGGGAGTAGTTCGTCATGATGTTGTCTAAGAGCTTTGTGGCTTCTCCTAACGTGATTTCCATGAACGTTCCACCTGAGAAAGAGTTCAAGATATTTCTAGAAGCAAAATTCAAGCCAGCGTAAAAGATTTGAATAATCATCCAAAGACTCAAGCCATGAGCGGGACAATTTCTAATCATTAATTTCATTCTCTCCCAAGCTTGTGCAACATGTTCATGATCAAGTTGCTTGAAATTCATGATATCATTACGGAGAGAGATGATCTTAGCCGGCGGAAAATAGTTGGATATTTAAGCATCTTTGCACTTATCCCAAGAATCAATAATATTTCTGGGCAAAGAAGAAAACCAAGTTTTTGCGCGACCTCACAACGAGAAAGGAAAAAGCTTCATTTTAATCACGTCATTATCCACATCTTTTTTCTTTTGCATATCGGAAAGCTCAATGAAGGTATTGATATGGGATGCGACATCTTCACTAGGAAGGCCAGAGAATTGCTCTTTCATAACAAGATTCAGCAAAGCGGCATTGATTTCGTATGACTCCGCACTAGTGGCGGGAGCAATCGGAGTACTAATAAAATCATTATTATTAGTATTCGAGATGTCACAAATTTGGTTTTTTCATTCATGGTGACTTCAGCAAGCAAGAAAGCACACAAGCAAAAAAAAAGCGGGCGAGAAAAAGGGCGAATGAAAAGGCAAACGAAAAGGCGAACGAAAAGGGCAAATTGGTGAAGTGGGGGAGAGGAAAACGAGAGGCAACTAGCAAACAAAGTAAATTCAAGAGATGAGTATGCGACACCTACTTGGATGAGTTCTTGACTTGATCTTCCTCCCCGGCAACGGCGCCAGATATTCTTCTGCTGCGGCAACAAAAGTCCTTCCCTGGCGAATAGGAATTCTTCTTGTTACTTCTCTGGTTTGCGTCGGTTTTTCCCTTGAAGAGGAAACTGTGATGCAGCACAGGAGCAGTAAGTATTTCCCTTAGTTTGAGAACCAAGGTATCGATCCAGAAGGAGGGCCTCGTCAAGTCCAAAGTACCTGCGCAAACACAAACAAGCTTGCACCCAACGCTTCAAAGGGGTTGTCAATCCCTTCAAGATTGTTTGCAAAGTGAGATCTGAAGGCGGAAAGTGCAACGAAGTAAAAAGTGTAAGGCTGAAAATATGGTGTGGAGTAGACCCTGGGGGCCATAGTGTTCACTAGAGGCTTCTCTCATAATAGCAAATATCACGGTGGGTGAACAAATTACTGTCGAGCAATTGATAGAACCGCGCAAAGTCATGACGATATGTAAGGCAATGATCTAGCATATAGGCATCATGTCCGAGACAAGTAGACCGATACTTTCTGCATCTACTACTATTACTCCACACATCGACCGCTATCCAGCATGGATCTAGTGTATTGAGTTCATGACGAACAGAGTAACGCTTTAAGCAAGATGACATGATGTAGAGGGATAATCTCAAACCAATGATGAAAACCCCATCTTTTTACCCTTGATGGCAACAACACGATACGTGCCTCGCTACCCCTTCTGTCACTGGGTGAGGTCACCGCACGGTATGAACCCCAAACCAAGCACTTCTCCCATTGCAAGAATCATAGATCTAGTTGGCCAAACAAAACCCACAACTCGAAGAGAATTACAAGGATATGAAATCATGCATAAGAGAGATCAGAAGAAACTCAAATAAGATTCATAGATAATCTGATCATAAATCCACAATTCATCGGATCTCAAAAAACACACCGCAAAAGAAGATTACATCGGATAGATCTCCATGAAGATCATGGAGAACTTTGTATTGAAGATCCAAGAGAGAGAAGAAGCCATCTAGCTACTAGCTATGGACCCGTAGGTCTATGGTGAACTATAAACGCATCATTGGAGAGGTCATGGTGTTGATGAAGAAGCCCTCTGTGTCCGAATCCCCCCTCCGGCAGGGCACCAGGACGTGCCCCAGATGGGATCTTGCGGAGACAGAACCTTGCGGCGGTGGAAAAGTAATTGCGATCGTCTCTTGATTTTTTTGGGAATATTTGGGAATATATAGGCGCAAGATCTAGGTCAGGGGACCTCCAGGGGGCCCACAAGCCTGGATGGCGTACCCCCTGGCCGCGGGGTGGGGGCTTGTGGGGCCCCTGGGCTCTTCTGGGTTGGCTCCCAAGTTCTCCGATCTTCTTCCGTTCCAGAAAAAATCTTTTCGGGGATTTTCTTCCATTTGGACTCCGTTTCAAAATCTCCTCTGAAAGGGGTCAAAAACATGGAAAAAATATGAACTTGCACTTGGAAAAAAAATAAGTTAGTCCCAGAAAATAAATAAAAGGCATGCAAAACATCCAAAGTTTGACAAGATAATAGCATGAAACCATCAAAAATTATAGATACGTTGGAGACGTATGAGACATCATGCTGATGTCATAATAGCCTTTAATTAAATTAATTAAATCTATTTGTAATTGCTAATTATTGAATAAAACTTTAAAAATTAATATCAAATAAACCGTAACTCAGATAAAAACATTTTCAATATGAACGAGACGAACCGGGTTACGCGGTCCATTCGTGTGTCACGCATCCCTAGCATAGCAAACGTGGAACTTTTCCATCGTTTTCCATCAGACCAGTAGTAGCCCGAGACCCGGAAATATCGTGAGATATTCTTTCGACCCGTCTATGACGGATGTTGCTGCATTAGCTCATGCCTAGATTGCATATTGCCATGTCATGCTTAGTGTTGCACCTGTTGCTATTATTTATTGTTTATCCCCCCTCTTCTTGCTGGTAGACCCCGAGACTCACGCTGCTGCCGGGTACATCTACGACCCTGCCGATCAGCCCTTTGCCGCAGAGCAACAAGGCAAGCAAACCCCCCTTGATCATCCTATATCGCCTATGTCTTTCTTCCTCCTGCTTGCATTAGAATTTTGCTACTGTTGTAGTTAGCTCCTATATCTGATGCATAGCCTATTTTTGATGAACTGCTACTTTCAGTACCGCACTTTAAAACTGTTTATTATAGGTGGAGCAGTCATCCCCTCTGACCCCGTAGTCCAGTTGCCCCGCTTGTTTTCAAATCTCGATCCCTGATCGACGAGCCAGACCCGACACAAGTTGGTATCAGAGCCGACTGCCTGTAGGTAGCCCCCTTTCCGACTCCTTGGCCGAAGTTGAGTCTAGTATTTGAAAAACCTTCCTAACACTAATGCTGTGGTTTACGGTCCCACATCTCAATTGGGTGGTATTAGTATCTTTTACTCCTTTTCTATACTCTGGGTTCTAGTCTGTCTTCTCTTTCAGGTTAAAGATTTTGCTAACCCTAACATTAGGTTCTCGTAAATATTTCCTCTCAGAGAGCCCCCCATGCCAGACAATGGCTTGATTCCTCAAAAGACTCCGAAGTTACTCTCTGATGTTCTCTTGAGAACTTGTGCTCATCGCTTCTGCGATTTCCCTTCCTCCGTCAACCCCTATGGATGACGACATACAAATGTCGCTCATATTTTCCTCTCCAATTGCTCTTGTTTTACGAGATGAAACGAATTGTCTTATCGGGTATTAGTCCATCATCAGTTGTCATGGGTTTCGAAAGTTCTTTGAATTGCTATTCAATCTTTCGGAATCCCCACTAGCCTATTGCTCTTGACCTTTCTCACCTGCTTGCATTATGGTTAAATCCATATGTCTAGCCGCATTTATTAAAAATCCTTTGTGAGTTTCCTGCGATCTTATTGATTCTGCCTTTATGTGAGGGCACACAATCATCTGTTGATACTCATAAATTATCTTTCCGACTCAGACGTCCTTCCAGATAGAGCTGGTTCTCGACAAATCAACTTTGGTTGGTTGTCCATCTAAGTCCATTCAACTTACTTGTATTTGATCGGAGCATCTGATTATGATACACCAACCTGGAAATCCTAATTACTTTGGTGCTTAAGTATCGATATTTTTCCGATGTTCTATAACCCAATGCATTGCATCCTATCTCCCTCTGATTGAGTATCGATACTCACATCACATCCTTTGTGGCCTGCCAGACTCATTCTGGGTTATTATCCGACACCATCCTTTGCTTTCGAAAATTCTTGGGATTGCTTCCCCTGACACATGATGCCATTGGTAAATTGTGTCTTCTCCCTCTGATAAGTTGTATCCTACGCTTTTCTCAGCCATGCCCTTCAAGCATGTGTTGATTACTCCTGAAGTTTGTGGTATATGTTCCTAATATTCCCCAATGGGTTGAACCTATGACTTCCTAAAACAATATGACCCAAGAGTTTTCACGAGTCTTGCTCTTCTGGTGTTTTGCCGGATATTCTTTCAAAGCTACAACCTGATCAAAGGCAAGGAGTAAATGGTAGGTGATGCATTGATGAAGTGGGAGTTGACCTTGAACTTTGTGTTCATGCCCATGGAAACGACATTGATCCTATGAGAGAAACTTCTCCTATAAATAATCATTTGATGTATGATTTGGTCCTGTATCTATGATCTTGTCCTTTGCAATCGTTGTTCCGACCATGTTGTCCTACCTTGATTTCATTCTCAGATGAGTTAAAGTGCTTGTCTTCTTTAGATCAATACATCGGTCCAAGCCTTAATGTTGATCTACCTCCGAGTATTATTCCTTGTAGCTCGAGGATATCGCGGAGATATATAACTTCTTGTGAGCTCCTCATTAACAATGATATTTTCATTAATTCCAGTTTCCTCATGTTTGAGTTGTTGGACACGCGAGTACATCGATAACTAAATCGAGTACGCATTGCGATTCAATAACTGTTAGTAATCTTCCTAGTTTACGAGTTTGTACTCGATCATGTCATTCCAAGTTGTTAAGCTACATCATCATTGTCATGTTGGAGCTCGACCATGCTATCTATACCCTTCATTCCTGGGACACAATTCCAACTGTGTGTTAAGCTTGCATCGAGCTTTCCACATCATGTTGGTTGTCCTGAAAGGCAATCTCAATTCTAAGCTAGCAGTCTTAACTGTGATTCCGACAACCTCTTGCTTCATCATTTCCTTGCTTGATTTCATCGCTGAACGATTACATCTTCATGAAGCTTCTCGACAAATGTGTCGTGATCATCATCAGCATCCCGAGCTCTTACAAGGTATCAATGGAACGCATGATGAGAAATGCCATCCTTGCCCCTCGATGATTTGTGTTTTCATCAACAACCTTTTTTGGCTTCCCTCCTACACAAACTTGATCATATTTTGTGTTGTCCCTTGAGTTCCTTGCTAACTCAGCTTATGTTATCTTCTACCTTGGAGTATTACTATCTTTTATGTCAAGAATGTCGTGAGGATTGCACACCTCTTATGAATTCTTGATATACCAATACTTCTCGCCATCACCATTCATTTCTTGGTTCCGTGTTGTTTCAAACCAGAATACCAACAAGTGAACTCTGATGTGTGATCCCAATACTCCTGGCAACCCTATTGCCTTGAGGTTAACAACTAATTGTTTCATTCTTAGTGTGTTGGGTGTTCACTCATCATTTTTGACATTGGTTGTGCTACTCCATCCGTATTCTGAGTGCACCCTTCGACCAATGTTTAATTGTTGTTGTTCCCTCAAACATACGACATTATACCATTTGATTTGACAAATGCTATCTCCTTGATATTATAATTTTGGAAATTCATCCCTGTCAAAACCTCGAGGCGTTGTTGTTGAGCCCTTCAGCCACACCGTCAACTTTCTCCTTGTTTGATAATGAAACTCTTGAAAACATTATCTTCGTGCCTAGCTCACGAAGAATATGTTTGATAGCAGAAATGTTTTCCCAAAGTTCATGTACATTCTTACCGTCGTGAATACGAGGAAGTTTTGTTCCACTTCCTCTCTGGCCAACCCAATTCATTCATGTATGTGCGAAGTGTTATATGTTTTGATGAATTGCTATCTTCACTCCATATAATTTCTCTTAGCAGCCCAAGCCACTCACTGATTTGATGAAGGTAAAAGAAGTTCCTTCGTAAGAGCTAATCCAGATTTACACATGGAACCTTGATATCCTCGATGATGGTTTCCAAATGAGAACTGAGTTGCATTTTGATGTAAGAATTCTATGTGGGCACGGATATCTTGATATTGTGTTCATAGGTCTTACAATCGAACTCATGGTTCAAGAATTGCTTGTGTAGCTCATATCATGAGAATCTTGCACCTTCATCTTTCCTTCTCACACATCTTGAGTCTGAGGTATTCTAACACCAACCAGATATGAATCTTGGGCAGATATGATGGTTGGAACATTTTTCCAATAATTATAACTTTGGTCTTATGTAACCCGGTATGGTGATGTCTTGTTTGGCACACCGGGCCGCAGGACCTATTGTTATAAATTCTTCCATATGTAAGGTTTGCCATTCTACCATGAGGAAATTGTATGACTTAGCTTTATAAGTTGTTCCTCATGGTTCCTCTTTGTATACCCATAAGTCCGACCTATATCGGTTGACCATGTCAATGCTATCCCAAAGCACGAATGTGGTACTTCAATGTTCAACAGGAACATTGGAAGCGCAATGAAAAATTGTTCCTGATCAATTATCCCAAACCATATGGTAGGGGTAAACATCATGATTCTTCTTGCCTCTTTGTCTAAATGGTTATGTACTTGATGACCTATCTTGTATACCATACTCTTTGCTTTCCTCGGGAATGGTATACTTTAGTACATGAGTGTGTGAACACATTTTCCTTCCTATTGGTCTGTTTGACCTTTCCTGTGGCATAACTTATCTAAACAGTGTTAATTCCCTACTTAGGTAAAAATCTCGGTATACAACTGTGTCAGTAAGACCTTGTTACTATTGTGGATAACATTCCGGTAGCCGTCGGTGGACGAGAGCCTTGCCTATTGGTCCGCCTCGTTTCAACGAGCAGGAAAAATGGTTCTATTCGTCTCCCGCCCTTGGTACCGATGTTGTTGCCAACATAACTGACATGCTATCCTCTCACATGTCCTGTTATCAAGACCGTATAAGTTGTCGCTGCTCTGCGCACTCTTGTCCCACATGGTGGACCCATAACCCAAACGTCCACAGGATTGAAACCAAACTCTCGTGTACATCTTTGACTCCAAGGTATCCTTTGCACTTGGCTTCGTGTGAAATTCGCGAGCCACCGTCCAATGGAGCGATCACTCTTCGGTCCGGATATTATCCAACATACTAAAGATCAAATCCGCATTATTCATGACAATCTGTAGGCTGCTCAGTATTGTCAGAAGAGTTAGTATGACCGCCACCATCAAGATATGGTCTACCAACCTGGCGAAAAGGCTTATCTTCGTGTCACACCAATAAGAGGTGCACACTGTTTCGGGATCAAGGGCAAGTTAGCTCCTCGCTATATTGGTCCTTTCACTATTCTCGAAAGGCGTGGAAGAATAACTTGTCAATTGAATCTACCGGCGAACCTTTCTCAAGTTCACGATGTCTTCCATGTGTCTCAGCTCCGTCGCTGCTTTAAGGATCCCATTCGAATAGTGGATCATAATATGCTTGAAATGCAACAAGACCTCTCTTATAAAGAGCATCGGTCCGCATTCTCGACAAGGCTGAACGTCAGACTCGTCTCAAAGTCACCAAGTTCCTTAAAGTGCAGTGGTCTAATCATTCTCAAGATGAAGCCACTTGGGAACGCGAGAATCATCTTCATGATGAGTACCCCAAACTCTTTCCTTCTACCTCTTAATTCTTGGGACGAGAATTCTTGTTAGTAGGAGAGAGTTGTAACATCCTCAGCTCTTGCTACAGTGTTGAATGTGATTAAGCGACAGTGATCCCACGCTAATGGTGCCACGTCACGGTCGATACTATCGTTGTTCTCGCGTTAGTTCGCGAGTCGAATTCAAATTTTAAAAATAAATCAGACGGGAAAAGTTTTCGAATGTAAAAATAAAAATGTCGGATGAGCTGCAAGAATTCCCTAATACTTTATAAAATTGAATAGGATATTTTTAGAGTTAATTAAAACACTTAAATATTTAAAACAGAAATATTAGAAAAAATATAAATAAAATAAATAATACAAAAAAGTAAGTGGCCCAGCCGGCCACACCCACGAGCGCCCGCAGCACCGAAACTCTAGCGCCCTCGCGCCTGTCCCCACCAACCCCCACGAGGGAACCAACCTCGCACGTCACCCGCGTCCTCCCGTCACCCTCTCCCCAACGTCTCCCCCTTGAACCCCCAGGGATCACTCGCGCTCGCCTTGCCCCACCTCCCGGCGAGCCCCACCCCGCTCCCTGCTCCCTGCCGAGCGCCAGGAGCCCACTACCCCTGGATCCCCGTCGCTCCCTCCCTTCCCTCGCTCACCAACCCTCACAAGCGCCTTCCTCCCCAGCCACAACGCTGTCCGTTCCCTGGATCCTCGTCGCCCCTACAGCCTCCCGCTCGCCACCTCGCGCGCGCCCCACGCCATGGTCGCACCGGATCCGGCCGCCGACTCCCGACGACCAGCGCTGGCCACCACCAACGCCGGCTCCCTCCCTCGTCCATGCCTCCAGCAGGTGGCCGGCCCCTCATCGCTCCTCCTTCGATCTCCGCTATCGGGACCGATCCCCGGCGCCCCCCCGCGCCGGATCCTTGACCGCACCAGCAACCACCCTCCTCCTCCTCAAAGGTTCCACCGAGCTTCGCCACCCCGTTCCCCGGCAACGCCGGTCAGCTCCGCGCCCCGGCCACCCCTTCCTTCCTTTCCCCACCCCGGTTCCGTTCCGGCAGTTATCGTCTCGTTCTGGTGCCGTTAGGCTCATGTGGGTGGAGGTGGAGGTTGCCTTCTCTCCCTCTCTATTGAGAGATGTTTGTGAGCACGGAGATGTGGAGACAAATGTTAGAGAAAGAAAAAGAAAATAAAAATAAAAAGATGTATATGTCTTTGTATGTATGTATGAGATGCATGTATGTATTTTGTATGTATGTATGTAATATCATGTATGTAAGGAAAATACATTATGTATGTGTGTGTGTGTGTGTGGGGCCATGGACCACTCACCACTCGGGCCAGCCCCACCCCACTTTCTATGACAGGGGGCCCCAACCCCCCTAAACGGATTAGTATAAAATAATATATATATATATATGTTTTATTAATAAAATAAATAAATAGATAAATAGATATATTATTTAATTAACTAAATAGATAAATTAGGATGTGTTAATATAGATAATTGATTATCCTATTAAAGTATGACATGTGGGTCCCCCACTAAATTAATCTGATTAATTAATATAAACCTTAATTAATAAGTTGTGTCAATGACACGTAAGACCCACCGGTCAGAGTTGACCAGTCAACTGCTGATGTGAGCATCACACCATGCTGATGTCATAATAGCGTTTAATTAAATTAATTAAATCTGTTTTTAATTCCTAATTATGGAATAAAACATTAAAAATTAATATAAAATAAACCGTAAGTCAGATCAAAATATTTTCAACATGAAAGTTGATGAGCACAACGAGACGAACCCGGTTAAACGGTCCATTCGTCTCTCACGCGTCCCTAGCATAGCAAACGTGGAACTTTTCCATCATTTTTCATCTAACCGGTAGTAGCTCGAGACCCGGAAAATATCGTCAAATATTCTTCCGACCCATCTATGACGAATGTTGCTGCGTTAGCTCATGCCTAGCCTGCATATTGCCATGTCATGCTTAGTGTTGCACCTGTTGCTATTATTTATTGTTTCTCCCCCTCTTCTTACCGGTAGACCCCGAGACTGACGCTGCTGGCGGGTACATCTACGACCCTGCCAATCAGCCCTTTGCCGCAGAGCAACAAGACAAGCAAACCCCCCTTGATCATCCCTATATCGCCTAGGTCTTTCTTCCTCCTGCTTGCATTAGAATTTTGCTACTGTTGTAGTTAGCTCCTATATCTGATGCATAGCCTATTTTTGATGAACTGCTACTTTCAGTACTGCACTTTAAAACTGTTTAGTATAGGTGGAGCAGTCATCCTCTCTGACCCCGTAGTCCAGTTGGCCCGCTTGTTTGCAAATCTTGATCCCTGATCGACGAGCTAGACCCGACACATCACTTACACCCCCCTTAATTGTGCGACGCTACAGAGATACTATCGTGTACCGAGGGTGACACCTCACGAAGTACTCGTGATGATATCTCTGTAGTACAGCTAGTTGGTCGTGGTTATTGAGGGTGATTCCTCTTTCACCATTCCCGACGATGTCTCTATCGTGCAACCCCTCAAGTGTGGGACCCTCGAGGGTGATTCCTCTAGTTCCACCTTGATGGATACATCATTCGAAATGCAACGAGGGTGATACCTCGGATTCCCCCTAATGTTCCAACCACACAGTTACTTGACCATGTTACTAGGATCTTTGATGAATAGATGTTAGGCGGGTGGATTCCCGCGTGTTTGTGCTGTTGGCTTAATTAAAATGATAATGGATTTGGGTATTTGATCTGGGTTAGTCGGAAGGCCTTATTACGCACTAACCGTCTACGTGTGAAGAATTATGGGTACTCGACGTAGTGGTATCAGCCAAAGCTCTTGAGACGTCAGCGATGTAGCGGCGTGCGCCCGAGTGGTTCCGAGATGCATCGCTCTTGTATTAAGGGGTGCTAGGACTGACATCCGCCACCCTCGCATCGTGCAGGAGTGCGGAGGGAAGTGGGCCCATGGCCCCTTTGTGCTTAGGAGTTAGACCGGTGGGCTGGCCTCTCTGCTCAGCTTAGGTGGGGCTGAGACGTGTCGATATTCTGAGGCCGGGCATGACCTAGAAAAGTGTGTCCGGCCAGAGTGTTATCGAGCGCGTCGGGGAATATGTTGTGCACCCGTGCAGGGAAGAACTTATCTATTCGGATATCCGTGTCCACGGTTATAGGATGACTTGGAGTTGTGCCCTGATCTTATACAACTACAATTGTTACTTAACTGGATTTGTTGCCTCGGGATTGCTTCCTCGCAGGGAGTCGAGGGAGGATCTCTGGGCGTGACCTCATATTAATTATTGCTGCAACAATAAGACTATTAATTGTGATACCTTGCTCTCTACTCTCATCTATTGCTAAAAGACCCTGAACATGCTAGTCTTCGATAGGACTGATACGTCTCCATCGTATCTACTTTTTCAAACTATTTTGCCCTTGTTTTGGTCACTAATTTGCATGATTTGAATGGAACTAACCAGGACTAAAGCTGTTCTCAGCAGAATTGCCATGGTGTTGTTTTTGCGCAGAAATAAAAGTTCTCGGAATGACCTGAAAATTTACGAAGATTTTTTTGTGGAATATATAAAAATACTGACGCAAGAATCAACGGAGGAAGTGGAGCGTGGAGCCCACAAGCCTACCAGGCGCGGGCCCCCCTGGCCATGCCTGGCAGGCTTCTGGGGCCCACGAAGCTCCACTGCCTCCAATCTCAGCTCTATTTAGTCCGTTTCATCCAGAAAAAACGAAGGAGAAGAATTCATCGCGTTTTACAGCGCGGAGGTGCCGCCACCTCCTGTTCTTCCTCTGGAGGGCAGATATGGAGTCCGTTCTGGGCTCCGGAGAGGGGAGATCGTCGCCATCGTCATCACGGACCTTCCTTCATCGCCAATTCCATGATGCACTTCACCGTTCGTGAGTAATCTCATCGTAGGTTTGCTGGACGGTGATGGGTTGGATGAGATCTATCATGTAATCGAGTTAGTTTTTGACGGGGATTGATCCCTAGTATCCACTATGTTCTGAGATTGATGTTGCTACTACTTTGCCATGCTTATTGCTTGTCACTAGGGCCCGAGTGCCATGATTTCAGATCTGAACCTATTATGTTGTCGCCAATATATGTGTGTTCTTGATCCTATCTTGCAAGTTTTAGTCACCTACTATGTGTTATGACCCGGCAACCCCGGAGTGACAATAGCCGGAACCACTCCCAGAGATGACCATAGTATGAGGAGTTCATGTATTCACCAAGTGTTAATGCGTTGGTCCGATTCTTTATTAAAAGGAGAACCTTAATATCCCGTAGTTTCCATTAGGACCCCGCTGCCACAGGAGGGATGGAGAATAGATGTCATGCAAGTTCTTTTCCCTAAGCACGTATGACTACAAACGGAATACATGCCTACATTACATTGACGAACTGGAGCTAGTTACTTATCTCTCCGTGTTATAACTGTTACATGATGAATAGCATCCGGCATAATCATCCATCACCGATCCAATGCCTACGAGTTTTTCCTACTGGTCCTTGCTACGTTACTTTGCTGCTACTGTTACTCTGTTGCTACTGTTGTTACTTTGCTGCTACTGCTGTCACTTTGCTGCTACTGGTTACTGTTGCAACTGCTGCTATCATATTACCTTGCTACTGATACTTTGCCGCAGATACTAAATCTTTCAGGTGTGGTTGAATTGACAACTCAACTACTAATACTTGAGAATATTGTTTGACTTCCCCTTGAGTCGTATCAATAAATTTGGGTTGAATACTCTACCCTCGAAAACTGTTGCGATCCCCTATACTTGTGGGTTATCAAGACTATTTTCTCGCGCCGTTGCCGGGGAGGCACATCTATATTCTCTGAGTCACTTGGGATTTACGTCTGCTGGTCAGTATGAGGAATCTGAAAGATCCAAGAACTAAAGTCTTGCCCTCAACTACTAGGACAGGTAAGGAACTGCCATCTAGCTCTGCACTTGATTCACCTTCAGTTATGACTAAGTTTGCGACACCACCTCCTGCTAGAAATCTTGATATGCCACCTGTGCTTGATGATGCTATTTCTGCTGCCCATGATGCTTATGATGATGTTATGCTTGATACTGCTTTGCCACTAGGTGCATTCCTTGATGCACAAATTGCTAGAGTTGCTGCTAGATGTGATGATACTTCTGAAACTGCTGATACTATTTAAGTAGAACCTACTATTTTGCCTGTTAGAACTAGATCTCCTAGATATGAATTGCTTGATATGCCTGAGGGTTATGTTATGGAGGGAGAGATAGCTGAGGACTTTCTTGCTTTTAAGGATAGCTATGATGTTGAGAAATTACTGCTCAAGTGGAAAGAAAAATCTCTTAACGCTAGGATGAAATACGACCCGAAGTTTGCTACTTCGCCTATCTTTGTGACCGATAAGGATTATGAATTCTCTGTCGACCCTGAGTTAATTACTATGGTCGAATCTGATCCTTTTCACGGTTATGAGTCTGAAATGGTTGTAGCCCATCTTACCAAACTGCACGATATAGCCACCCTATTCACTAGTGAGGAAAAGATCCGCCACTATTATATCCTCAAGCTGTTTCCTTTCTCGCTAAAGGATGATGCTAAGACTTGGTTCACTTCTCTTTCTCCTGGTTGTGTGCGTAGCCCCTGGGATATGGTCTACTACTTCTCTGAGAAATATTTCCTTGCCCATAAGAAGCAAGTTGCCTTGCAGGAAATATACAACTTTGCGCAAGTTGAAGAAGAGAGTCTCCCACAAGCTTGGGGGAGGCTCGTCGAGCTACTGAATACTTTGCCTGATCACCCTCTTGAGAAGAATGAAATACTTGATATCTTCTATAATGGACTTACCGATACTTCTAGAGACCACCTAGATAGTTGTGCCGATTGTGTTTTTAGGGAACAAACTGTAGAACAAGCTGAGATCCTATTGAATAATATCTTGTGCAATGAGAACGCTTGGACTATTCCCGAACCACCTCCAAAGCCAACTCCAAAGAAAAGAGGTATTCTATTCCTCAGTCCTGAAGATATGCAAGAAGCTAAGAAATCTATGAAAGATAAAGGCATTAAATCTGAAGATGTCAAAAATCTACCACCTATCAAAGGGATCCATGGTCTTGATAACCCGATACATGTAGTAGAAGTAAATTCTCTGCGTAGATTTGATGAGAGTGATATTCCTTTTGATAAACCTGCTAGCTTATGCCTGGATGAATTTGATAACTTTGTTGCTAAACAACAAAGTTTCAATGATTATGTTAGCAAACAATTGGAACAGAATGCTCGTATGCTTAGTCATTTAAGTGCTTGTGTGGATAGAAATGTCAATGATCTTAAACTTCTGAGTTAACATGCCTCTATGGTTACCACTCAAGTAGAACAAGTACTTAAAGCTCAAAATGACTTGCTCAATGAGTTGAATGACAATTCTGTGAGAGTCGTCACTAGAGGCGGTAGAATGACCCAGGAACCTTTGTATCCTGAAGGTCATCCTAAGAGAATTGAACAAGATTCTCAAGGAGTTAGCACTTATGCACCTAGTCATCCTAGAAAGAAGAAGAAAGATGATAGGAATTTGCGCGCTAGCAACCCTGTTGCTGCTACACCCAAGAATCCAAACGATGTGTCTGCCTCTGATGATGAAACACAATCTGGTGATGAACATGAGCCTAATGATAATATCAATAGTGATGCTCATGAAGATGCTCAACGTAGCAACGATAAGGATGTGGAGATTGAACCTGTTGATCTTGATAACCCACAACCTAAGACTAGGAGATATGATAAGAATGACTTCGCTGCTAGGAAGCATGGTAAAGAAAGGGAACCATGGGTTCGGAATCCCATGCCCTTTCCTCCCAAACCATCCAAGAAAAAGGATGATGAGGATTTTGGGCGATTTGTTGAAATGATTAGACCAGTTTTTGTACATATGCGTTTGACAGATATGCTCAAAATGTTTCCGTATGCTAAGTACATGAAGGATATTGTGACTAATAAAAGGAGGATACCCGAGGTTGAGATCTCCACCATGCTCGCTAATTATACCTGCATGGGTGGAACTCCTAAGAAACTAGGTGATCCCAGAGTGCCAACTATACCTTGCTCCATTAAAGGCAACTACGTTAGAACTGCTTTATGCGACCTTGGAGCCGGTGTTAGTGTTATGCCTCTCTCTCTTTATCGTAGACTTGAACTGGATAAGTTGACGCCTACTGAAATCTCTGTGCAAATGGCCGACAAATCAACTACTTTCCCTATCGGCATTTGTGAAGATGTGCATGTTGTGGTTGCTAACGTTACTATCTTAACGGACTTTGTTATTCTGGATATTCCCGAGGATGATGCCATGGCGGTCATCCTTGGAAGACCCTTTTTAAACACTGTAGGGGCTGTTATTGATTGTAACAAAGGCAATGTCACTTTCCACGTCAACAGTAATGAGCATACGGTGCACTTTCTAAAGAAACAATATCGAGTAAATTGCATCAATGCTATCGAAAAAACTTCATCGATTCTTATTGGGAGCTTTGAATGCCCTATACCTCCTGTTAAGGTGAAATATGATTTGATTATTGGGGATATGCACATCCCCATTGAGGTGACCTAGTGACTATTCGAAAATTCTCCGTTCTCTTTTGCGATTCGAAAATGTTTGACAAGGAGACTTGATCAACCTCATTGACGGATTTCTTTCGATGACCATGAGATGGATGAATCGAGGAGTCACAAACCTCTGTTCCAAGCGTTCACCTTCAGTTGCTTAGAAGAAAAATGATAGATTTAGTTTAGTTTCCCCTGTTTTCTGTTTTTGCGTCCCGTAGAAAAGTACCCCAAAAATAGAAGTTCTCCGAACGTCCTGAAAAATCAAGTATGTTTTTTCCTGGAATTTTTGAAAAATACCAAGATGAAGAACTAGTCTGGGGGCTGCACCAGTGGGCCACAAGCCCTGGAGGCGCGGGCACCCCCCCGGCCGCGCCACCCAGGCTTGTGGGGCCCACGTGCATCCCCTCCACTCATTCTAGCTCCCATCTGCTTCTCATACCTCCAGAAAAATTCATTTCGCAGCTCAAACCCGTGTTCTTGCTCTTCTTGCTGGGATTTTCGATCTCCTTGTTCAAAGCACCATTCACCAAGCTGTTTCGGGGAAATTGCTCCTTGGTAAGTGACTCCTCCATTGGTCCAATTAGTTTTTGCTCTAGTGCCTTATACTTCGCGTATTTTTGCTGCCTTGGTGACCCTGTTCTTGGCTTTGCATGCTAATTTTAGCTGGTCCCAAGTAGTTTTGATGCGTGATATGGCCTCTAGGCACTTGTTGGAGTAGTTGGTACGAGTTTCGTTGGGCCTTATTCACTTTTCCTTAGAGTCACTAAAATTTCATAATTTTTCAGAGATAGAAAAGGGAAAAGATGAGGAGGTTCTTAAGAGGCTCTTCAAGCCGTGATCCCAAGGATGATGGAAGTGAGAAGAAGAAACCCAAGTATCTGGTCCCTCCAGTTGTAGAAGTTCGAGCGTGCGAGTGGCCAAGCGATGTGTTCTTACGCGCCGCCGGACTTTATGATGACTTTTATTACTTGGTGGAGAACGCAGGCCTTACTGCCTTCGTTGAAGATAGATGTCTGCAATACCTCCTCCTCACTAATATTTTCGTACAAAGCTTTAACTTCTATCCAAGGAAGAATCCTCCTATGGTTGAGTTCAAATTATATGATATCCCCCAGCGCATGTCACTCCAGGATTTTTGCATTGTTTGCAAATTACCTTTTGTTGGGGACATTCATGAACCTCGTCCACGGGACTTGGAAGCTTTCATAGATACTATTGCTGTAGGAGAGGAGAGAAAAGTGTCTTGCGCTAGAGCTGCTAGCATACATTTTCCCGTGCTTCGGTACTTCACATTATTCGTGGGAAAATGTTTGATTGGCTGTGGGAAAGCTGGAGCCCTTAGCTCTCTAGATCTTGCGGTTTTGCGTGAAGCCCTTTAGAATGATAAAACTTATAGCTTGGGTGCTATAGTAGCTCAATGGTTGAACACAAACCGTTCTAAACGCGTTGTCTATGGAGGTATCTATGCTACTCGTCTTGCTAGACATTTTGAGATACCCATTAGACTGGACGAGGATGAAGAGATTCTTCTTCCTGAGACATATCTAGATTATGATAGCATGGTTCGCCATGACTTCCTTGATAAATATATAAATAGAAGAATGATTTATAACCTGGTATTTAGTCAGGGTACTCGTGAGACTATTACTTTGCCTGCTCCTTCTTTGTTCAGTCTTCATGCAGGCAGGTACGTTATTATGCCCTCGGACATCTACGCATATTGGGGCATAGCCCAACCACAGGTACCCGTGCCCGAGCCATCAGTCGAGTACCAAATGCCAGTTTATCAGTGGGAGCCATAGGAGCTCACACAGCAGTGGCACCCTCACTACACTTCGGAGTACCCCGGAGACGGTTATTTCCCTCCTTGGGAGTAGACCAACGTAGTCCAAAAGCCTAAGCTTGGGGGAGTACGTGTTTCTCACCGACTTTATATTCTTGCTGGTGCTTTCACTTTGTTTGCCGGTGTTCACAGTTTGCCACTATATCATCCATGCTAGTTTATTTATTTTTGTCGCTTTCTTTTCGTGTGTTTGTCTAGTTTGAGAAAAACCCCAAAAGATTTTCTTTTCTTCTTTTGCTTGTTGGGAGCTTTCCCGTGTAAATAGTTTTCTTTTTCTTTGGGTCAAGGTAGAAGACCATGGTTACAATGTTTAGTGGCTCTCGCATGCATATGTGTTTATCTGTCAAAGAGCCATATTACTTTGTCCTCTCCTTTGTGTTTGCCTGCAGATTCCAGCTTAGTCCAATGCACGAGCACTCTTATTATTGTTCACATCATTCGGTCGTGCAAGTGAATAGCAATAATGACGATATATGATGAAGTGACTCAGCCTGGAAAATCTGGTATGAACTCGATCTATTTTGTTTTTGTAAATATGACTAGCTCATCGTTCCTGATTCAGCTTAGTTGTGAGAGAAACATGTTTGCAATGACAACTTAGAGATCATAGTTTCTGATGCCATGCTTAATTATCTAGGAGCTTATAATGGTTTGTCTTGGATGCCAACATGAATTTTGAGATGACTATGATGTAGTATGATAGGATGGTATCCTCCTTTGAATGATTTGACGACTATTGTCAACATGAATTTCAACATGTTATCCTCCTTTGCATGCCAACATGAATTTCAAGTGGCTTGACTTGGCGCATGTTCACGCATGTAGTTGAAACAAAATCAACATATCCTCTATGATGTTCATGTTCATGGTGATTTATGTCCTACTCATGCTTGCACTCAATGTTGGTTAATCTCAATGCATTTTGACGACTGTTGTCGCTCTCTAGTTGGTCGCTTCTCAGTCTTCTGCTAGCCTTCACTTGTACTAAGTGGGAATACTGCTTGTGCATCCACTTCCATAAACCCAAAGTTGTTCCTTATGAGTCCACCATACCTACCTATATGCGGTATCTGCCTCCGTTCCAAGTAAATTTGCATGTGCCACTCTCTAAACCTTCAAGAAATAATCTATTTTGCATGCCAGAACCGCTCATGTGGTGACAGGGGGCTATCAGTATCTTCCATGCTAGGCGTGTTATCCTCGATATGTGTTTATTCACTATCATTCACGTGAAAGGGGTCGGTAATTGGAATGCCCAGTTCCATGCTCAAATCGAAAAGATAATTGCAAACAAAACTCCCCCTCGATTGATGTTGGTATGGATGGCACCCGATTATTCGGCTAGTCGTGGAGTGTGATTGATTGGTGGTGGGGGAGTCAAAACTTTACTTTTCTGTTTGGGAACCGCCTATAGCATGTGTAGCGTGGAAGATGGTGAGAACTCTTAGTCATTGCGTTGACAATGAAAGCATGCCACCCAAAATTATTATCTCTGTTTTAAAAGCTTGAGCTCTGGCACCTCTGCAAATCAATTCTTCCCCCTACGAAGGGCCTGTCTATTTATGTTCCTGTTGAGTCATCCTCTTCTTATAAAAGCACCAATTAGAGAGCACCTCTGTCATTTTTAAGCTTTGATTTTAACTATGATTGAGTATGACTGTGACTGGATCTTCTTTGCCATGAATTACAATGTTTAGTCAGCCCTTGGTCTTTTAAGGTGTTGTGCATTTATCTTTTGCGGTCTCAAAAAGAGCTAGCGAGATACCATCTGTTCATACTGCTTCATGATTGTTTTGATTGAAGTGTTGACGTTTGAAACTTATTATTATTGCTCGCTAGTTGATTATGCCGTCGACCGCTATCCAGCATGCATCTGGTGTATTAAGTCCATAAGAACAGAGTAACGCCTTAAGCAAGATGACATGATGTAGAGGGCTAATCTCAAACCAATGATAAAACCCCCATCTTTTTACCCTTGATGGCAACTGCTTGATGTGTGCCTTGCTGCCCCTACTGTCACTGGGAAAGGTCACCACATGGCAGAACCCAAAACAAAGCACTTCTCCCATTGCAAGAATCATAGATCTAGTTGGCCAAACAAAACCCAAGACTCGGAGAGACTAACAAGGATATCAAATCATGCATATAAGAAATCAGCAAAGACTCAAATATATATCATAGATAATCTGATCACAAGTCCACAATTCATCGGGTCTCGACAAACACACCGCCAAAGAAGATTACATCGGATAGATCTCCATGAAGGTCATGGAGAACTTTGTATTGAAGATCCAAGAGAGAGATGAAACCATCTAGCTACTAACTACGGACCCGTAGGTCTAAAGTGAACTACTCACGAGTCATTGGAGGGGCGATGATGATGATGAAGAAGCCGTCCAACTCCAAAGTCCCCTCCGGCCGGGTGCCAGGAAGGGTCTCCAGATGACATCTCACGGAAAGGGAACCTTGCGACGGCGGAAAAGTATTTTCGAGGTTCCCCTGATTTTTTGCGGAATATTTGGGAATATATAGGCGCAAGACCTAGGTCAGGGGGCAGCCAGGGAGGCCACAGGCCTGCCCACCGCGGCCTCCCCTGGTGGCGGAGTGGGGGCTTGTGGGCTCCCTGGAGCCCACCTGGCTTGGCCCAAAAGCCCCCTGGACTTCTTCCGTTCGGGAAAAAAAATCATTTCGGGGTTTTTCTTCCGTTTGGACTCCGTTCCAAAATCACATGTGAAAAGAGTCAAAACACGGAAAAAATAGGAACTGGCACTTAGCACTAAATTAATAAGTTAGTCCCGAAAAGATATAAAAAGGTACATAAAACATACAAAGAAGGCAAGATAACAGCGTGAAACCATCAATAATTATAGATACGTTTGAGACGTATCAAGCATCCCCAAGCTTAACTCCTGCTCGTCCTCGAGTAGGGAAGTGATAAGAATGAATTTTTGATGCTTTCATGCTACCTAGCATAGGTGTCCTTTGTAATTCCTCTTATGTGACGTGAATGTTCAGATCCATTAGAATCAAAACAATAGTTTTCTATTGACGTGGAAACAATAATAATTGAAGCAAACTAGCAAAGTAATCATGAACTTTCAAAATAACAAGGCCAAAAGAAAGTTATCCCTACAAAAGCATATAGTCTGGATATGCTCTATCATCATTGCACAACGAATTTAAATCATGCACAACCCCGGTATTGGCCAAGTAATAGTTTCACACCTTTACTTTCTCAAACATTTTCAACTCTCACGCAATACATGAGCGTGAGCCATGGTTATAGCACTATAGATGGTGTGGAATGTGGTGGGGGTTGCAAGACAAAAAGGAGAAGATAGTCACATTAACTAGGCATATTAATGAGCTGTGGAGATGCTCATCAATAGATATCAATGTGAATGAGTAGGGATTGCCATACAAATGATGCACTAGAGCTACAAGTATGTGAAAGCTCTTAAAGAAAACTAGTGGGTGTGCATCCAACTTGCTTGCTCACGAAGACCTAAGGCAATTTTGAGGAAGCCTATCATTGTAATATACAAGCCAAGTTATATAATGAGAATTTCCCAATAGCTATATGGTGGTGAAAAAACGAGAGTCTTTCAATCATAAAGATCATGGTGCTCAAAATGCACAAGTGTGGAAAAAGTGGTAGCATTGTCCCTTCTCTCTTTTTCTCTCATCTTTTTTTGGTGGGCTCTTTGGCCTCTTTTTTTATGGGATTCTTTGGCCTATTTTATTTCCTCACATGGGACAATGCTCCAATTATGATGATCATCACACTTTCAACTCAAAACTTAGAGAAACTATGACTCTATATGGAATGCCTTCGGTAGTGTACCGTGGCAATGATCTAGCATGGCATAGACATCAATGGAAACATCATGCTAGCTATCTTACGATCGTGCAAAGGCAACGTAGACGTGGTGGCACATATCATAGTGGTAGTTGCATGGCAATATATCTCGGAATGACTTTGAAAAAGCCATAGTAGGTAGGTATGGTGGCTGTTTTGAGGAAGGCTAATGGTTGGTTTTGTGCACCGGCGAAAGTTGCACGGCACTAAGAAGATAGTGATGGTGGAAGGTGAAAGTGCATCTAAACCATGGACTCAACATTAGTGATGAAGAACTCATATACTTGTTGCAAAAGTTTTATTAGTAATCGAAACAAAGCATTCAACGCATACTCCTAGGGGAAGGGTTGGTAGGTATAAAGCATCGCGCGATCCCGACCACCACGCAAAGGATGACAATCAATATACTAATCATGCTCAGACTTCATCACATGGCGGTTCACCATACATGCATGCTACGGGAATCACTAACTTCAACACAAGTATTTCTAAATCCACAACACCTTACTAGCATGACTTCAATATTACCATAAGCACAACTCAAAACTAATTGAGATGAATCAAACTTCTCTAACTATTCAATGCACATGAAGGTGGAAGTTTTCGTATCCCTTTGGATAACTACCCCTTTTGAGACTACTATAAAAGCATAGATCCACTACCAAGCCACGCACCGCTGTTCTCTAAAAGATATAAGTGAAGCACATAGAGCAAAAGTATCTAGCTCAAAAGATATAAGTGAAGCACATGTGAGCTGAATTGTCTACCAAAAGATATAAGTGAAGCTCGACAAAATCATGGTGAGTGCATGTCTCTCTATCTAGGTGTGCAGCAAGGATGATTGTGACACAACAAAAATAAAAGACTCCTATTATACAAGATTCTCCAAGCAAAAACACATAACATGTGGTGAACAAAAATATAGCCCCAAGTAACGTTACCGATGGATTAAAGACGAGAGAGGGGATGCCTTCCCGGGGCATCCCCAAGCTTAGGCTTTTACGGCATCGTTGAATCTCTTGGGGTGCCTTGGGCACCTCCAAGCTTGAGCTCTTGCCACTCTTTATCTTTTTGTCCATAAGAACTTCACCAAAAACTTGAAAACTTCACAACACGAAACTTAAACAGAAACTCGTGATAACATTAGTACAAGAAAGCAAACCACCACTTCCTTAGGTACTGTAGCAACTTAAATTCTACTTTTGCTGATGTTGGGTTACTGTACTTTCAATCTCCCATGGCTAATACCCCCCGATACTATCCATAATTTCATCAAAATAAGCAACCAACACAACAAAAACAGAATTTGTTAACAGCAGATCAATCTGTAGCAATCTGTATGTTTCGTATACCTCTGGTACTTCACAAATTCTGAAACATTACTACAGTCTGAAGAATTTGCTAGCAATCAGCATCAGAAAGAATCAACTCAAAAGCTCTTACAGAAAAAAATGAAAATTCTTTTCGTGAGCAGAAAGTTTCTGTCTTTTCCAGCATGACCAAACGATCATCCCCAAGGCTAATCATAACGGTTTTGCTTGGCACAAACGCAAAAAGAAACACAAAAAACATAATCATAACAGAATTATGAAAGTGTGGAAAACACAAAACAGAAATAAAAATGATAGATTTGTTGGGTTGCCTCCCAACAAGCGCTTTTGTTTAACGCCCTTAGCTAGGCATTCAATGATGCTCTCACAAAAGACAAGAATTGAAGCACAACGAGAGCATCCTAAAGCATGTGAAAATCACATCTAAGTCTAACATACTTCCTATGCATAGGCATTTTATAGGAAAATAAATTGTCAAGACAACCAATAGCTGCCATATGCAAGGAAGAAGAAAGAGACAAGAGCAATCTCCACATAACGAGAGGTAAAAGGGTAACATGAAAGTTTCTACCACAATATTTTCCTCTCTCATAGCAATTACATGTGGGATCATATTCGAATTCAACAATGTAACTATCACATAGGATATTTTTTTCATGATCCACATGCATGCAAAGTTGACATACTTCAAAAATAGTGGGATCATCATCAACTAAAGTCATGACGTCTCCAAACCCACTTTCAATATTGTTGCAAATATCAAACTCATCATGAGGCTTAAACAAATTTTCAAGATCATAAGAAAGATCATCACCCCAATCATGATTATTGCAACAAGTAGTGGACAAAACAAAACTAGCATCCCCAAGCTTAGGGTTTTGCATAATTTTAGCATGATTGTCACTAATAGGATTTATAGTGAAATCATTGCAATCATGCTTTTCATCCAAGGAGCCCTCGTGAATCACTTCATGAATTTCTTCCTCACAATTTTCAGATTCACGCATCTTACGCAAAACTCCAAAGAAATAGTCAATTTCCCTGAACTCACTAGCAATTTGTTCCACACGAGTGGGTCTCTTAAAGAGATTAGCTACTGGATGATGATCCATATCAATGGATTTTTAGCAAGCAAAGATGCAAACTAAAAGAAGGCACATGGTAACACATGCAAACAGAACGCGAGCGAAAGAAGGGCAAACGGAAAAAGGCAAATGGAAATGGCAAACGTGAAGTGGGGGAGAGGAAAACGAGAGGCAACTCGCAACAAAAGTGAATGCAAGAGAAGAGTTTGTGAGACCTGCTTGGATAGATCTTGATTTCTCCTCCCCCGCAACGGCGCCAGAATTACTTGTGATGTTTCTGCTGTGTATCCCTTGCAATGGCGTCAGTTGTGTTGACGGCACGAGGAATCCTTCAGCTACGGCTACGCCTTAAGGGACTTCATAGGCAAGTATGCAAAGGATTTCCCCCGTGGCCTTGGAGCCTTGCGTTGGTGTTCCCTCAAAGCGGAAAGGGTGATGTAGCACAGCGACGGTAAGTATTTCCCTCAGTTTGAGAACCAAGGTATCAGTCCGGCGGAAGAGTATCTCAAGATCCTGCACAAACACAAAAGCTTGCACCCAACGCTATGAAGGGGTTGTCAATCCCTTATAGATTGTTTGCCAAGTGAGAACTGAAAGCAACAAAGTAACAAAGCAAAGTAAAAGCGGAGATGTAAACGATGGATGTGAATAGACCGGGGGGCCGTAGTGTTTACTAGTGGCTTCTCTCATGAAAGCAAGTAGACGGTGGGTGAACAAATTACTGTCGAGCAATTGATAGAACTGTGCAGAGTCATGACGATATCTATGCAATGATTATTTCTATAGGCATCACGTCCGAAACAAGTAGACCGATACTTTCTGCATCTACTACTATTACTCCACACGTCGACCGCTATCCAGCATGCATCTGGTGTATTAAGTCCATAAGAACATAGTAACGCCTTAAGCAAGATGACATGATGTAGAGGGATAATCTCAAACCAATGATAAAAACCCCATCTTTTTACCCTTGATGGAAACTTCTTGATGTGTGCCTTGCTGCCCCTACTGTCACTGGGAAAGGTCACCACATGGCAGAACCCAAAACCAAGAACTTCTCCCATTGCATGAATCATATATCTAGTTGTCCAAACAAAACCCAAGACTCGGAGAGACTTAAAAGGATATCAAATCATGCATATAAGAAATCAGCAAAGACTCAAATATATATCATAGATAATCTGATCACAAGTCCACAATTCATCGGGTCTCGACAAACACACCGCCAAAGAAGATTACATCGGATAGATCTCCATGAAGATCATGGAGAACTTTGTATTGAAGATCCAAGAGAGAGAAGAAGCCATCTAGATACTAACTACTGACCCGTAGGTCTGAAGTGAACAACTCACGAGTCATTGGAGGGCCGATGATGATGATGAAGAAGCCCTCCAACTCCAAAGTCCCCTCTGGCAGGGTGCCGGGAAGGGTCTCCACATGAGATCTCGCGGAAACGGAAGCTTGCGGCGGCGGAAAAGTATTTTCGAGGCTCCCCTGATTTTTTGCGGAATATTTGGGAATATATAGGCGCAAGACCTAGGTCAGGGGGCGGCCAGGGAGGCCACAAGCCTGCCCACCGCCGCCTCCCCCTGGTGGCGGAGTGGGGGCTTGTGGGCTCCCTGGAGCCCACCTGGCTTGGCCCAAAAGCCCCATGGACTTCTTCCGTTCGGGAAAAAAATCATTTCAGGGTTTTTATTCCGTTTGGACTCCGTTCCAAAATCAGATCTGAAAAGAGTCAAAAACACGGAAAAAACAGGAACTGGGACTTGGCACTGAATTAATAAGTTAGTCCCAAAAAGATATAAAAAGGTACATAAAACATACAAAGAAGGCAAGATATCAGCGTGAAACCATCAAAAATTATAGATACGTTTGAGACGTATCAGCCGTCTCTCTATTCTTGCATTTCTACAGTCAGTCCACATATAAAACCCCTTATTTGATACTCATGCATGCTTAGTATAATTCAGATGTAAAACTTGCGAGTACTTTGGATGAGTACGCACCGTTGCTTTGCTCCCCCTTTGCCCCTTGATCCGTTGCTGCGACCAGATGATGGAGCCCAGGAGATGGAGTTTCCTGCCGACGTCTGCCCCCTGATGGTTTCTTCTTCGTGGAGGCCGCTGAAGACCAGGAGTAGTTAGGAGGTTCCCAGGCAGGAGGCCTCGCCTCGTTCGTTCGTTGTATCTTTTTGTGCTAGCCTTATCTAAGGCACCTCATGTTTAATGTATGTACTCAGATATTGTTGCTTCCGCTGACTCATGTGCTTATCGAGCTTCTGTATTCTAGCCCTCGAGGCCCCTGGCTTGTACTATGAAGCTTGTATTGTTTTATTTTGTGTTTAGAGTTGTGTTGTGATATCTTCCCGTGAGTCCTTGAGTTTAATCGTACGCATTTGCGTGTATGATTAGAGTACGATTAAACGGGGGCGTCACACATAGTGACTTTAAAGAAGTGGTACACAGAATCTGGTCCCAAGTGGTTAATGAGAGGGACACTGCTAAAATCATAGCAGCCAAGTTCAGGCGGTTGAGAAAAGGGCTGATGATTTGTGCCAGAGGGCTCTTGGACCTTAATTCAATCATTGATAATACCAATCACCTGATTCTGTTCTATGATAATATTGAAGAGTTCATACCACTCACCACTATTGAAACAAATGGCAGACTAATTCTGAAAGAACATCTTCAATCCATTTTGAACTAGCAGAGGATATGTTGGAAACAAAGAGCTACCATCAGAAATATTAAAGTTGGAGAGGCCGATACCAAATATTTCCAAGAAAGGGCAATAGTTAAATACAGAAATAATTGTATTTCTATGCTCAAAGATGAGTCTGGACATGAACATCATGATCATAATGCCAAAGCTGCTATTCTTTTTAGAGATTTTAAAGATAGATTGGGTACCACTGCTGCCAAACAAAACCCACTCTTACTGCAACACATTTTATCCTACCAAGATGATCTCATTGCTTTAGAAGACCCATTCACCAAAGAGGAAATTGATGAAATCATTAAGAATATGCCAGTAGGTAAAGCTCGACGACCAGATGGATTTAGTGTTGCATTCCTAAATAGTTTTTAGGACATCATTAAGCAAGATTTCTATAATCTCATTGAAGATTTTCATAAGGGTACAATGAATCTCGAAATCATCAATTATTCATTCATCACTTTGATCCCAAAAACAGACGCAGCAACTTCCCGAGCTGAATTCAAGCCTATTTCTTTGCTGAACTGCACTCTTAAGATCATCACTAAACTACTGGCAAATAAACTTCACAAGGTTATCCTCAAGCTTGTCCATAAAAACCAATATGGTTTCCTAAACAATAGATGCATTCAATACTATCTGGCATGGTCATATGAGTACATACATCAATGTAATCGATCAAAGAAACAAATTTTCCTCCTTAAATTGGATTTTGAAAAGGCTTTTGATATGTTGAATCATGACACTATTATGGAAATCATGAAAGCTAAAGGTTTTGGATCTAAGTGGATCAGCTGGGTAAAAATGATCTATGGCACAACCTACTCCTCTGTTCTGCTGAATGGGGTCCCAAGAAAACAGTTCCTCTGTAAGAAAGGAGTAAGACAAGGAGACCCTCTTTCTCCCTTAATTTTTGTCGTGGCTGCAGACTTGCTACAATCAATGTTTAATGAAGCTATGAACCACTCTATGTTGGACTCCCCTCTGCTTCACCATGCCTGCCATGACTACCCAATAATTCAATATGCAGATTATACCATCCTGGTTGCTAATGTAGATAATAGATAGCTGGCTCATATCAAAAATATTATGTTTCATTTTCAAGCTTATACTGGTCTGAAAGTCAACTACTCCAAATTCATCATGACCCCAATCAATACACCCACAAAGAAGATGATCACTTTGTTAGTAAACCTTGGATGCAAAATTGGTACTCTGCCACACACCTACCTCGGGCTCTCACTAAGTCTATCCAAACCTAGGTTTGAGGAATTTGTTCCTTTATGAAGAGAACTGAACAAAGATTGTTATGCTGCAGCACACTGCTATCCACAGGGGATAAGCTCATTCTCATCAAGTCTGTGTTCTCTAGCATGCCTATTTTCTTCATGTGTACTCTTAGGCTGCCCAAGATTTTGGTTAAGCAATTGAACATCTATCTTAAACAATGTTTTTTGGAGAAAATATGGTACTCAAGAAATTGGATCTGCACTGATTTCATGGGATAAAGTATGTCAACCAAAGCTGCATGGAGGACTAGGTATCCTGGATATTCTCACTCATAATAAAGCTTTGCTGATGAAATTCTTGCACAAATTCCTCAATAAGGAGGACATCCCGTGGGTGCAGATTATCCGGGAAACCTATTATTCAGGATCACTACCAAGAAAAAAGATGGTTGGCTCCTTTTGGTGGAAAGATATTCTTCAACTTCTAGCCAAGTATAAGGAAAAGGCCATTTGTAAGGCTGGTAAAGGGGACTTAATTCTTTTCTGGGAGGATACATGGACAGATGGACCTCTGAAGCTGAAATACCCTCAACTTTTTCTTATACCGCAGAACCAGATATCACTCTATCTCACGTATGGGATCTCTCAGAGATTAGCCATCACTTCCACATACCTCTATCTCAACAAGCCTACATGCAATTCACTGAGCTGCAAGAACTTTTGAACAACAACACTAGGGTTGATCACAATGACAAATGGACCTACTCATGGAATACTAAGCAGTACTCATGTATGAAGATGTATAAAGCTTTGATCACAATCCAGTCGGCTCACTCACTCTTCAAGAATCTCTGGAAAACTTTTGTTCGGTTAAGACACAAGATCTTCTACTGGCTTCTCCTCCATGACAGAATCAATGCTAGAAACTTACTTCATAGAAAGAGCATGCATCTTGAGGATTACAACTGTGCCCTCTGTGCAACCTATAGTGAAGAAACTATCGTGCATCTCTTCTGGGATTGCACATTTGCCCTTGCATGCTGGGATCTCATTCTCCCAGGAAAAAGAGAGGTATCTCACCTTTTGATGAAATCCAGTTTTCAAGGTAGCTCCTTCCACCAGAGATCTCTATGGATATTATCATTATGGGATGCTGGATCATATGGTCAGTTAGAAATGATAAGATCTTCAGAAATGCAGCTCCTCACCTAGATTCTTGGCTGTATTATCTGAAAGAAGGTCTCTGGGAGGTGCAACTTCGATCTAAGCAGATCAAAGCACAAATCATAAATAGTTGGATAGATAATCACGTTAAATTGATTCTTAGTTTTCCCAAAACTGGAGTAAGTTAAATTCATTTCTCTGTACTTTTGTACTTTGCTTTGTTTAATATAAAATACCGTAGAACGATTGTTTTACAATTTGATCTTCACAAAAAAAATTGCGCTTTGCCAAATTATCCTTAGGGAAAATCACCTCCTTGTGAACAAACCACATGAAGACTTTGATTCGTAAGGGTACTTTGACCTTCCAGATATGTATCGACTTGGTGTTGTGTCAATAAGGTTCAAATACATCGATTTCACCGTAAAGATGCCATTAGTTGTTAGCTTCTAATGAAGCCTATCAGACTCGTCCGATAGTTGGACATCCATGAGTCTTGTGACTAAGTGTAACCAAGCCTCCCATCGATGACCTATTAAATCTCGTCGGAATTGAATATCTAGAGGATTACACTTTACTATTGTGGCGACGTACGCCTCCTTAGGTTGCACAATATTATAGAGAGATGGATATTGTATGGCTAGAGGTGTCTCCCCGAACGATGTATCCTCCCAGAATCTCGTGGACTCTTCATTTTCAATGATAAATTTAGCTCTATGGAAAACATGATGCTTTCTATAACAACCCAAGTGCAATCCATGCCTTCCTTGTAATATTCCATGTATGAACCTTCCTAGTTTTTCCCTCATGTGTGTTGGGTTTAATAAAAATTGCTTCATGCCATTCATTTGCATCATGGCATCATGTCATCCCTCCATAATTATTTGGTTGCATCATATGCTTGTTGTGTTATCTTGTGTGTGAGTGTGTGATGTGGAAGCTTGTGTGCTTGGTAGCAAGAGCATTGTCTTGTGTGAAACCTCTCTCAATTCCTCCAAAAGAACAATGCCTCAAACTCTTTTAATAGCAATGCTAGATATGTGGTAATTTTACTTGCCCTTTTCCACTCAGAAAAATATTGCAATCCTGCCTAATAATCTGTAGGGCATTTTAAAATTATGCAAAACCATTTTATGCACTCCAACACTTTAATTCTATTTTGAAACAACATTAATAGTAAATAATAGGTGTATTACTTATTTCCTCTAAGTATTCCCATTTTTATTAATTAGTGCTGATTTTTGTGAGTTCGAAACTATTTTCTTTTCGCTCAAACTCCCTTTTCAACTCACTGACATTTTGTTCCTTTGTTGCTGTTTATTTAAAAAGAAAATCATTTGATTCCAGGAGAGAGCGAGAGAGAGCCCAACCCACTCGGGCCTGTGCCTTCCCTGGCCTAACAAGCGTCATCGAATCCCAGCTAGCCCGTATTTATGGTCACATGCTCCCTCGTGATGGCGTCTTCGTCCTACTGAAGCAGAAAGCAAGACCGCATCATGAACCGTCACGAACGCCAAGGACGACATGGTTGGCCCCTCCTATAAAGCTCGACGCCCTCTCCTAGGGTTCCTCCTTCCCTTTCCCCGCGCCGCCACCTCACGTCGGGCAGTCTTGCTGGACTTTTTTTACCTTCTTGATATATCTTGTTCATCAGGATTCCGAGGATACTTTTGGCTATCTCAAGGTTGAGGTTTTCCACTAAGGAATCCGAGGAGATCACGGGTTTTCTGTGGTTGAGGCTTCCTATTCAGCTTGTGGTAGTTTGTGATGGACCAGTTGGAGCACCCCTGCAGGGTTAATATCTTTCGGAAAGCCGTGCCCGCGGTTATGTGGCAACTTGGAAACTTTGTTTAACATCCGATTCTAGAAAACTTGAAGTAAACTTAACTAAAATATGCCAACTGTGTGCGTAACCGTGACTGTCTCGTTCGCAAGACCCTTCTCGGATTGAGGACACAGTGGGGTTATGACTGACGCAAGTAGGTGTTTAGGACCACTTAGTGATCATTATGTAGCTCCCGACCGTCATGCGTAGACCGCTCACTTTACATTTGTTCTCATAAGTTAGCCACTATATATGCTTAGTGCTGCTCTAACTCAACACTTAACCTTAACACACCCAATAACTTGATTAGTTCTAGTATCATGGTCGCAAGATTGCCGAGTCCGTGTAGCTGACTTATTACTACAACACCACAAGTCTAGGTACCGCATATCCAGAGGCGTTTGATGCTATGCAGGTTCAGTGGAAGTTCGATGAAGGCAGAGGCACATGTACGTGACGTACCCCAACGATTAGAGGACCTTGGGCATCTCCTCGGCTAGCGAGACAAAGTCATTGCATTTTATCATTTATCTTGTCTGTAGCCGGACCCTGTCTTAAGAATGATTGAAATAATGTTGTGTGGCTTGTAACTTAACTTGTGGCGAGTGTGATCCAATTCTTATATTCATCTCTTCATAAATGTATTGCGATGATTCTTGTACTTGCAAAAAGCTAAGATGCACCTCTATCCATATTAAGGCCTCTCCCCAAATATGAATAGTGCCGCATCTTGGACGTTACACATTTTCATCAAGTATTTTCAGAATGGTGAATCATTGGGTGTGACTGTGACCTGGGTCAAGGTTTTAGATTGTAAGTACTTATTACGCAAAATTTCTACCCACATACCTTCTATCTCTACACATAGTTTGAACAACCATTTACTGAGCAGTCACCTGTTTTTACCTCTAAATTCTTAATCCCGAGACCTCCCTGGTCCTTGGGTGTGCATATAATATCCCACCTAGTAAGTCTGTATTTCCTCTTAACTTCATCACTCTGCCAAAAAATCGAGATCGATAAAAGTCCAACATTTTGCGTAACCCTACCTATAACTCAAAGAAGGACAGAAGGAACATAAGCATACTCGTAAGAACCGAGTTAATCGGTATTAATCCTCCTACGTAAGACAAAAGCTTACCCTTCCAACAGCTTAGTTTATTCTCAGAACAATCATCAATACACTTCCGCTCTTTGTTTGATACCTTACGGTGGTTAATTGGTATTCCTAGACAACTGAATGGTAGGCTTCCCACATCACATCCGGACAATTGTTTAAATATATCTTGTTCATCTTTGGCTCTCCCGAAATAGAACAAGTCACTCTTGTGAAAATTAATTTTCAAGCCCGACAACTGTTCGAATAAGCAAACAATAAGTTTCATGTTTCTGGATTTTCCAATATCGTGTTCGATAAACAAGATAGTGTCATCATCGTATTGTAGAATAGACATGCCGCCATCCACTACATGTGTTACTAGTCCACCTACCTGGCCTTCCTCTTTAGTCCCTCCTATTAGAATTTCCAACATGTCCACAACTACATTGAATATGATGGAGGACATTGGGTCTCCCTGCCGAAGACCTTTGTGCGTTTGAAAGTAATGACCAATATCATCATTAACTTTAATTCCAACGCTTTGTTTTTGTACAAAGGATTCAACATGTTTTCTCCATACCTCGTCAAATCCCTTCATACGTAAGGCTTATTGTAGGAATGGACATTTAACCTTATCATAAGCTTTCTCGAAATCCACCTTGAAGATAACCCCATATATTTTCTTCAAGTGAATTTCATGGAGGGTTTTATGAAGGACAACCACACCCTCTAGTATGTTTTTGCCCGGTATGAAAGCCGTCTGACTAGGCTGCACCACAACATGTGCAATCTACGTTAGTCTATTCATCCTGACCTTTGTAAATATTTTGAAGCTCACATTAAGGAGGCAAATAGGCCGAAATTGTATAATGTGCACCACCACCTCCTTATTTGGCAACAATGTAATTTTCCGAAAATTTAGGTAGAAAAGTTGTAAGTGGCCATTAAACAAGTCCCCAAACATCGAAAGTAAGTCACCCTTCATAATGCCCCAACATCACTTATAGAACTCAACCAGAAACCCATCCAGACCCGGTGCCTTATTGTTCTTCATTTGTGATATGGTCTGAAGCACCTCTTTCTCCGTAAATGATGTAGTTAATATCTCATTCTCGTCTGTCCCGAGCTGAGGAATATCACCGACCATCCGCTCATCTATCGACACAAAATTGTCATCAGGAGCCCCAAAAAGTTGCTTATAATATTAAAAATATACAACTTCACATTCTCGTGCCCAAAAATTGTACCTTCAGCATGCGCAAGCTGGAATATTTTTCTTTTTGTGTTTTCCATTCGCAATCAAATGGAAATACCGCATGTTGTCACCACCTTGTACTAGCTGCCGCATTTTCGCTCTAAGTGCCCATTTCAACTCCTCTTCTCTCAGGAGTTGTTTGAGATTTTGTTCTGCCTCCGCTTTAGATACCCTCTCATTTTCATCTAACAACATGGATTCGTCTTTTATGTCAAGGTCATTTATAAGATTGAGAAGTCTTTCTTTCTCCAAATTATATCTGCCGCTCTCATGTTTTGCCCATCCCCATAGGAACTGCCTCAGGTGTCTAATTTTATTTTGCCATCTATCGACATTCGATATTCCCCATGTGGCCTTAGCCCATTCTCTAGCTATGATGTCCACGAAGCCTTCTCTCTCAAACCATGCTAACTCGAAAGAGAAAGTGTTGTTGTTACCCGCATATGTTCCTTCCCCCGAGTCAACAAGAAATGGGGTATGATCAGAAATCGCTCCCGGCACCGCTCGCACTGTCACGAGTGGGAACTTCTACTCCCAATCCACACAAGTAAGATTCTGATCCGACTTCTCAAAGGTTGGATTGGGCAAAGCATTCGCCCAAGTACATTTTCTGCCCGATAGCTCAATCTCTCGCAGATCTAGGCTTTCGATTATTATATTAAACATGAATGACCATCTGCCATCAAAGTTGTTATTATTTTTTTCATCTCTTCGCCTAATGATATTAAAGACGCCCCTAACTAAAATCGGGAGCCGTTCATACCCACAAGTCCGCACGAGGTCAACCAAGAAGTCCATCTTTAGCTCCCGCTGGGTGGCACCGTATACTGCCACATTGGAACCCATCCTCCTTCGAGCGCACTCTAAATTTGACGAGGAAGTCCCCGAACACTACGTTTGGGACTTCGAGCATCTCACAACCTACCCCAAGTAAGATCCCACCGGACCTTCCTCTTGGCACTAGATAGTGCTAATCAAAATCAATACCACGAGAGAGAATACAAGTTAATTGTGACGTAAAATTATCACTTCCATTTTTCGTTAGTACAATAAAAGTAAGTTTGTTTTCAATTGTTGCTTCCGCTAGAAATCTTCTTTTAGCTAAGTCCGCTAGACCTCTATTGTTCCAAAACATTCCTTTCATCTTGCATCATAATGTTTTTTTCAGTCCTTAGTCTTCCGCTTCTATGAGCCGCAGATTCAGGATAAACCTTCCTCTTCCAGGGGTGTTTTGGCTTATCCTGTTCGGCCATCCGGTCCATATAACTAGTCTCAGACTATGCGCAAGCATTAGGTTGCGAAGGGGCCATATACCCCTTCGAACTGATTTCATTATTCATCCTCTTCATGTTCTATCGGATTTTCATAGTTCTTTGGATTGCAAATTCATCAACCCTTTTCCATGTCCTTAATGTGGTACGAAAATTATGTCATCTCGCACACTAGTCCTCGTTCTACTATTACTTGATTAAGTACATATACCACTGCAATCACATTGTTCCACTCGCACTCATTCTTTTTGCATTTGATCTTTTCCTTAGTGTAATCCATTAGATCTTGTTTCCTTGAGTTACATTGTCATTCTTTTATTTTCTGTCATATTTTCATTACCACTCATTTATGTCCAATTTTTGTGAGACCTAAAGAATCATTACAAGTTTCTGTGTTTGAACTTGCTTTACGAGAAGGGCATTAGTTGTCATATAATGGTATATGAAAATAACTATCTACCCATGGTGGCAGCTACACATTACTACGGAAAACCCGAGCAGTAGCCAAGGTTAAAGGTCTAGCAGTAGCGCGGGTTAAAGTTCTAGCAGTAGGGTGGTGGTGTCCCATGCTAGTGATATGTTTGGGTAGTAGTAGCATGTCTCCGGCGCGCGTTAATTCTAAGTTTCTCTAGCGCATTTACCACACACACGTTACTGATAAGGTTGCGCTGCTGCTATACCCTTCCCCGCGCTACTGATATTTTTCTTCTTTTATTATATTTGCTGCATATTTTCTTTGTTATTTTATAGGTTTTATACAATCATACCATACAATAGTATCATAAATATCATACACATACAAATCTCATCATATCATGCATACAAATACAATAGTCTCATAATATCATGTCATCATCATCATCATGATCCAACAGAAATGATGTGTCTTGTCATCATCTCAAAATAGCGATACAAGTTATAACATGTCCCGAATACATGCAACTACATGGTCATACGATACACATGTTTCGTCATCCAGCTAAACTATGATATAGAAGAGAAGTGGCATCACTACGAGCAAGAGCGGAATTATGTAGTACATGAGGCGCTGGTTCTGATTCCTATCCTGCGTTAGCGTGAACCTCAAGTAACTAGCTTATGCTTCTTGTCTGTACCCTTTATGATTGCCACCCGAGAACCTTGACACTTGGGCCTGACACTGTGTCCACTCGTCGTACACTACCAGAACCCTACCTATGTACACGACATTGCACTTCTTCGCCATCAAATACCTATGTACCTGTTAGAGGTGCATCTACATCAAGCGAATTCAACAATAATATGCAACATACTATACTTGAGCAACACGAAGAGAAATAATTAGCGAATTGATGCAGCATATAGTAAACATAATCTAAGCATTTTCATCGTACCCAAACTAATTAACTAGATAGCATTACACAAGTTCAGTCGGACCCTTTACATCACAAAGTTTCATCCCTATAGAAAGTACAAATTCAACCCACACATCATCATCGACATTGTCAATCATTGCATGTCCCATCCGTCCAAATCCGGGAGGACGCAACCTAGCTTCATGAAGGACGTCAGATCCAGAAGTTGCATGGATTTGCAAGTTCAGACATCAGCTCGCGATATAGGGCCGTGGTTGAATATCCCATTCTCTTCGACGACATATTTCATGATGATCGTTACAATGTCCTTATAGATGTGAATGAAATCATCTTTGAGTTTATAATCCAATTCGGCTCCTAACATTTCTGACCATTTGTGGATATGGTTACTGTTTATGCTTGTCATGCAAAGATGTTGACAATCCCTTCTGAACTACTTCTTGATGTAGATGCTGTAGAATCCATCATTTTTAATTGCTATTGGTCGATGTATGCAGCATAAGTTAGTTTTATGCCCGAAACCTGGCGCACCCTTCCTTGTTTTCCTGATCTCGATGTGGCCACCCCTCATGCTGAAGCCTTGGAGAGCACTACCCAGAATTATCATTATATCAGTGTAGTCCTTCTTGAAGTTGTTGGACGAGTCGAAATACACAGTGTGGGAGATTTTCGGGAAGAGAACAATAAGGATGGCGCTATAGTCGCTACGCAAAATAAATACACCTCAAATTATCCCCCATATTAGTGAATGAATGATTGAAATGTACGAAAGGGCTATCAGGCAATGACTTACATTGGATGATAAGGCAGGAGTGCCATTTCCTTGTGCTTATTCATTACCATGAACTCTTCGATGTAATCCCTAGCACCTTGGTGTTCAAAGTCGTTGAGACTCAAGAAAGACCCATGCATCTAGTATGGATCCGCCACTGAGATATGCGAGATTTGGTATGTTGTGATGATGAAGTCCATATGTAGCACAAAAATGCAGAGATCCTAAAATCGAGTCATTTCGTGAGAAACATATCAAAGATGTGATTAAACCATAGGAAGAACACATCCGCAGGGGGTCTGTCGACATAGCACTTGTCCTGAGGCACACGAACCATGTAAAGCGGGTACCCCGGATCCTTCGAGGCAAGAAGGCTTTTCTCCGTCGATAACACATGGTCATGCAGTCTCCTGAGATCCCTTTATATGACCTATAGTTGTTCCGGTGGTAGGATCAGCTTGCCCGCAACATGGATATATGTCACACCTTTGACCGCTACACGATCTTGAAAATTGGTCGATAGAGTCGATTGGCTGCTAGAAGCTTTGGCAGCTTTGGTGGCATCAGAGCCTTTCTTCACCGGTCTCTTCCTCTGGTTCTTCTTGGGTTGAGGTAGTGTGTAATGCCCAAGATCGGGTACTATCCTCATCCAGGCTCAAGGGCCTTGATGGGGATAGAAGCGCATCTCGTCATTTTGCAAGTATAGACAACATTGAATACATGTAATAGAGGAGATGAGTATATGAGTTGGCTTACACTCGCCACATGTTAAATTACATAAACCATAAAATCATCCATTCAAACATCCATAAGATCAGGGTCTAACTATGGACAAAATCAAACGACAAAAGCAAATGATGTCTATCTCTCTATGTGAAAGCACAACTTCTACCTAAGGTGATTTTGGTAATTAATCAAAACATATGTGTCATTGAACTAATGATCTTATCTAAATATATTTCAGAAAAGTTCAAAGATGCATTGGCTAAGGATTGTGAGGGGAACCCCTTGATGCAAGGAAAGGAATAGGATTGGCCAAGCTTCAAGCTACAAGACTCTATATTTTATATTTGTGAGAAATCACATTTGAGTCCATAGGAAAGCCAATACTATTAAAATGGGGTGAGGTATCTATGAATAATTGGTTGCTCAAGTGCTTAGATGTGGCCACCAAAAATAATCATCCATTCTCCCACAAAAGTTCTCTCTCCAAAACCTAAACATGAAAATCGATGCCACTAAGATTTTCCATTCGGCCCTATCAATTTTCCACCACACAACACCTTTGCAAAACCCTAGAATCTCGATACCACCAACATTTCATTCAGTGCCACCGAAATGCAGTGACCAAGTTTCTGGTATGCCATTTTCAAGAATCGGAAATTTTGAGTCTTGGAATCGGTCTCACCAAGATTTGGAAACTACCCTTGGCAACCATATCGGTACCATCGAGATTCCTATATCGGTCTCACCGAGAATTCGAAAGTGCCACATTTTGTGGACCCTCCGTGGGTTGGTACCTCCATGGACCCTCCGTGGGTTGGTACCTCCGTGGACCCTCCATGGGTTGGTACCTCCGTGGGTTGGTACCTCCATGGACTTACGCGGCCATTACCCTCCATGGGTTGAAGTCTCCATCAACATGGACGTACGATAGCACTACCTACTGGAAATATACCAAAAATCACCGTGTCAACCTTTGCATTTGATCTTCCTATCACTACCCTCTACTTACATGTGCATGTCATTACTTTCGCTGATATACTCTTAAACTTGCATGTGTAGCGTGTGCTTGACTTACAACAACTACTAAAACTTCTCCACAACTAAAATCGGGAAACATCAAAGTTTTTTATTTGGTCAAGTAGTCTAATCACCCCCTCTAGACATACTTCAGATTCTACAAGTATTATCAGAGCATTGGTCTCCATTGCATTGGTTTCACAACCTACGGTAGTATGGCGTCTAGTGAGGGAAATTATCACCGTAGATGTCCATATTTTGATGGTACAAACTTTGCTAGTTAGAAGCCTAAGATGAAAATGCATATTCTTGGTCATAACCCCGCCATTTGGGATGTTGTTCGTGTTGATTTGCAAGGTGAATTCGTTGGTGATCGAAAGGAACCGGATCGTGAAGCGACTACGGAAGAATTGAAGATGTTGCAATACAACACTCAAGTATGCGACATTCTGTTCAACTGCCTATGCTCGAAGAGTTCAACAGGATTAGCCATCTTGAGAATGCCAAGGAAATTCGGGACACTTTGATTGATATGCACGAAGGTACTCAATTTGTGAGGGAATCTAATTGGCTATGCTAAAAAGTCAGCTTGACAAGTTCAAGATGAAGGAATGTGAAGGAGTCGCTGAGATGTACTCTAGGCTTGCTCTCATCACAAATGAGATTGCTGGCTTAGGAAGGGAAGAGATGACCGACAAATCCATCATCAAGACAATACTTAGAGCCCTGGATGGAAAGTGCGATACCGTGTGCACATTGACCCAAATGATTCCAAACTACAAAGATCTCAAGCCAACAGAAGTTATTAGAAGGATTTTTGCTCATGAAATGTCACTCAAGGACAAAGAAGAGCTGGACAACAAGTCAAGCGGTGCATACAAAGCTTCAAGTGATCCTCCCGCTACTTAAAATGACAACCTTGTCACCAATGAAGATATAAGCCTCATGGTCAAGGAATTCAACAAGTTCTACAAGAGTAGAGGCAAAGAGAGAACCTCCAACTCAAGATATGAAGAGAAGCGTTCATCTAGTCGGGACCGAAACTGCTACAATTGTGGAAGGCCCGAACACCACTCCAATGAGTTCTCGGACCCCCACAAAAGAAGAGAAGAGTCACCTAGAAGACGAATCTCAAGAGAAGAGTCACTTCGAAGAGAGAGAAGGAGTAGAGAAGATCGTTATGAACAAAGATCCTCCCGAAGAAGCAAGTAATCATAAAACAAGGACAAGTACACCAAGAGCCACTCAAGATGAAGACATCAAGCTCAAGTTGGTGAATGGGTGTAACATCCCAAAATTATAAATTTTGGAATGTTATAACAAATAAATAATTAGGATTTTTTTGTTTGAATGATATGTGATTGATTGTTTGAAATTGAGTGGAATTTGAAGCTTTAAAAAAAATTAGTGAGAGGGAATAAAATGACTTTCCCAAAATTTCCTATTTTGAATACCTATTCAATTTTGAGTTTGAATATTTCCAAAACCCTCTCGTAAAAAACAATCAAATGAGAGGAGGAAAATGACACTCCAAAAATCGGAGAAAATGTCTTGATTCAAATTTTAAGTGTTTGCAATTTATTTGACATTCAAATTTCTTTTCGTTTTAAAGTTATTGAAAAAAATAATTTTTTTAAAGTATTTTATTTGGTCTGGAAATATGTTCATGTTGTAGGAAATTTTATTCTGAAAATTTTGATATATAATATGCCTATATAAAATATTCTCTTTATTTCGTTTATATTTGTTTTTCGCTGTTTATTTTCAAAAAAATAAAAAAGGCATTGTTCACTCGGTACTGTTCATCTGAGGAGAAAAGGAAAAAAAAAAGCTGGCCGGATTTTCCTATGCAGCTGACCGAATCCTTTTGGCCCATGCGGCTCCTCTCTCTTCTTTTCTCCTCTTTTCGTCTATGTTTAGTCCCACATTGCCTATCTATTAACCTTTAGACCTTCTTTCCACCTATAAATATAGATCCATAGGACCATCCAAAAATCATCTACTTCGGGTTAAATCAATCTTTTGGTTTAACTAGATTTATTAAATACAAATATTTTCTTCGCTCCGACGGGATTTCGGGAAGTGGTCTCCTCTTTTGAATTATTTCTTACTCTGCATTCTAAAGGTATTTCTCTTCGTAATTTGCTTTTATACTTACGTAGTTTATTGTTCTTGTACTAGTATTTCTAGACTAGTATATGGTAGAGTAACTCGATTATTAATTAGCCTTCGTATTTACACGTTAGTACTAGAATTCTTTTGGACAACACGTTTTCTTCCGTAAAACAGCTTGGCCCTCATTTTTCAAATGGCCATAACTTTTTACTCGTTTATCCGAATTAGATGAAACCAACGCCTAGAGTTTCGTCTTAATCTGACCTATCTGGTGAACCTATCGTATCAGGTTTTTTAAAATTTTCAAATTTCGAAATTTGTTCACACTCATATTCAAACTTATTTTGACCATACCTTTTTATTCGTAGCTCCGTTTTCAATGAATCCAATTGCGTCGGATTCGTATCAAAGTAATATTCCCGTTTGTATCATTAGTTTTAACTTTTCAACTTATAATTTTGATCAAATTAGTGCCCAAAAGTGTTCACATCGTTCTAAGCTGATTCAATGTTATATTGAAGTATTTGTATCTTTTGGTCCGCTATTTCAAATCTAGTAATTCTTTTTTTCACATGTTCATATCGATCTCCTATATCGAGTAGCATCATTAGTTTAGACCTTTGAACCTTACAAATTTGAGCGATTCAAATTTGTATTCAAACATTCATTTGATCTTATCTTGCAAATCGTAACACCTTTTCAATTGATTCCTTTAACCCCTAAATACTCATGTCATATTTTTTTGTACATAACCATCTTGCTTTAGTTCAACTTCTTTTGACCTTCTGAATGCAAATTCAATTCATACTTCAATTCACTATAACTTGTGTTGTAGTTGTAGTGCTCCATTTCAAGAAATTCTTTCTACAAATAAATTATTATGTCTTATACTATTTGTCAAACAACATTCATGTTGTTCTCCCAATATTTTTTATCATATCCCATAGTGTATGCAAGTCGAGCTTATATAGCGATAGTTGATCATCCTTTGACTCTTTTGAGTTGACCCCTTTCACCTTTTCTTTTATAACACCATAAGGCCCTATCTTTTCTTATTAAATATTGGCATGTTGTTATTTTGCACCAAGACGTGTTTTTTTCTTATGTTCTGTTGGTTCTTCCTTTTGGCATGAATGTTTATTGAATGCTATTCATTTACGATAGATTGCTCGGAGTGTGACGAGTAGAATTATCAGGATTATGAGAGATATCTATCTTCACCAATCTTACCAGGCAAGTTCACATTGATCATATTTTTACCTATGGTTTTATTGCATTAGTTTCAACCTTCTTCACCCATTGCATGAAAGTAGGTACTTGGAAACATTGGTTATTGAGTAGTATGTTATGATGGGCACCCCTAAACCCTTGTTACTTTGGCTGGAACGTTATTTTGCTATGCTCCTAGTAGACGAGGTTTGGTTGAGTGTTTATCATGAGTGTTGTGAGAAACTTAATAATCAAGACCCGAAGACTCCAAGACTTGCAAGACCTTAGTACGAAATATACATATCGGTGAAGGGCGGTTCAGATGGGCTCCATGGGAAAACCAGCGGAGGACCCGGGATGCATGGAGAAGCGCCATGACATCTTGTGGAAAGCTTCACCCAGTCTCAAAGAGATGGATGGATATTTCAAGACCCAAGGCTTACCTACACAACCACAAGTCATTATGGGCTCTGGATTGGTTGGACAACGTGGTGACTCTGGACAAGCGGTGCTCGAGATGTAGAAGAACGGTAGGATTGGATGGGCACCGATAGAGGCTCAAAGGAACCCGTTGAAAGACCATGTTTTGATCATCCGGTTCTCAAACACCCTGAAGTGCGAGGAGTCCAACGGAGGTGACCAAATCTTGTGGGGAACGTGTGCAAAACTCTGGAGAGTACTCAAACCTAATCGATTAGCCGTGTCCACGGTCATGGACAACTTGAGCCAAAGGAACTGAAGTTATCAGGAATTCTCAACACCATTTATTATTGATGTGGGTAATATTAACTTCGGTATGAGAAATGGTTGGTGGAACCTTCTCATTAACAACCAACAGTGTAGTAAATTTTGCTTTAACCCTCTCTCTTGTTGTAGGAAAATTTGCTTTACGCAAAACTTAAACTACAGCCCCACCTGCCATATATGCATATAGTATAGATGATATTTACACCTCTCTTTTTTGTGACTTGCCGGCATATTCAATATGCTGACCTACACGGCTGCAACGTCTTATGTTGTAGATACTTTCTTCGACGAGTAAGAGTATGAGTCAGGGTTACGGCCTGCACTCAGCCTGTCGTTGGTGTTTATTGGGACTCCACTCCCTTGACTGTTTCCTCTGAGATTTTAAGGTATATATCAGTTTTACGTTATTTACATGTGATTGCACTTTGATATATACATTGATGTACTGTGTGTGCCAGCATACTGATCCAGGGATGGCACAGATACACATAGGCTTGACTCGTTTTAGGTCGAGTCGCTACAATGGGTATCCGGATCCGAGTCCCACAACCAATCCGAGAGAAGCTACCACTCCAACTCCGACTATAGTCAAGATGAAGGTGTTGCCGGTCTTGCACTCGTATCCTCTAACTCCTATGACATATGTGATTCACGAAATGAAGGGATTGCGAACTCCTTCAAGGCTAAAGGCCCCAAGATATCACACTCCGAGTACTTTGACTTCAATAGTGACGAGGACGACTTACTTGGAGATGATGACTTGTTCTTTGATAAAACTAGTCATAGCAATGAAAATGAACTCGATGATAAACATGGTAGTCAAGATAAGTCGTGTGATGATGATAAGAAGGAGATTGAGTGTCTAACTAAAAAATTAAACACTCTTAAGTTAGCCCATGAATCTACACTAGAAGATCATATAGATCTTGCAAGAACTCATGTGAAGCTATGCTTCGAGAAGCTAAATAGAGCAAGATCATGAATTTCTAAAAGCAATCAATGATGATTTTTGAAAGACGAGTTCTTCTTATCTAGCCAAACAATTACTCTTGTCTACTTTTGTTGTGCAAGTTAAACCTAAGCACACTAGTAACAAAGGCAAGAAAGTTTCTTCATCTAGTAACAGCAATGCGAATGTTAAATCAAATGATGTTGTTGCTAGTAGCTCTCTTGATTCCACTATTGATTCTCTTGACCAAGTTACACTTGAGCAAGAAAACAATTTATTGAAAGGGTTTATGTAGAGAGGTGTATTTGAGAGTCTCACTGGAAGTAAGCAATTCGAGGAAATTGTACGCAAGCAAGGAGGACATCAGAAGAAACAAGGCATTAGCTACTTCAACGCCAATGGAGTTGAATGGGAAGAAGGTCAATACCCCAACCCGATTGTTCCCCAAAAGGAGAAGTATGATCCTACTCTCCCCAAGGGAACAAGCTCTCAAGATGACCTTACACCACAAGGCCACAAGGGCAAGGACAAGCTTCAAGAGAAGATTGACTCATTTGAGGAAGAACCCCAAGCCATGGTCAAGTGGATTCCCAAGGCCACTAATAACTCTACTTCATCAAGTGCTACCACAACTCCAAGAATCCCCATCAAGATGATGTGGGTACCCAAGAAGAATAACTAGAGAAGTTCTCGGGGGGTGACTCCACCAATGAAATTCACTCTTATTCATTTTGGCAAGAACTAGTTGCAATCAACCCCAACTTTATGCATTAGTTGAAGGAGTCACACATTCCCTCAAAGGTAAGCAAGGGACAAGGTAATTAATGCATCATCTCATATGTACTTCATTCCAAATCCATATATATCCTTCTATTTGTTCCTTGTGTATGGGACTAACCCATGTAGGTGAGAAGAGTAAGAAACAACAATTATTGCTCCCAACTCAAGATGATCTTCATCAACTATGAGCATCCATCACTACTAACCCTTCATCTAGTCTTCTACGACAAAACCCAAGGTTAGTCTATCCCTCTTAGGGGGGATGTCACGTCAAGGGGGAGCTTTAGTCTATGACTTGAGCTAAAGCATCTCTTAAGGTGTGAACACATTGAATGATTTATGTAAAAGTGGCAACCCCACTTGTGTTTAAACATTGAGTATTACCTCTGATCAAGTATTCTTGCTTGCCTCCTAAGTCAATATACTCATATATAGATCACTTTGTCATCGCCAAAGTGCTTGGTAGATACTAGAGTGGTTGAGCATGTTTGCCATGTTTTATTTGACATCTTATTGTGTGAGCATATTGGTATGCATATCTTTGCTCATTCGAGGATATCCAATTTTTGTTATTTGGCTTCCCATTTTATTTGGCAAATTTGATATACAAGAATGCATAAGTATCCCTCTCTACCTACCTATGCATTCTCATCTCAAATTCTATTCATGCTACATCACAAAATTTGAACAAGCACTTTAGGGACACTCTCTGTGAGGAGCACTCGGAGATCCGTCTTGACAAGAGCTCACTTCCAAAATCTCCCATTTGCCGCTCGGTGTGACCAACCCCCAAATCTTGGTCCCACTTAAGCACTAGGGCTGATCTTGTTTTATGACCTCAGTACCACCGATTTGTAAATCTTGGCCTCACCGAGTTACGCTATCAGCAGACAGCTATGAAACTCGGTTGCACCGATATTTCCAACCCGGTGTCACTGACACCAACATGGTATATATACCTCGCGGACCCGAGCGTGAAAATTTCTTCACCTCCTCGGCTTTCTGTACCCCTGTGATGTCGCCGCCCTTGTCCACAGACTTCCTACATATCTCTAGCGCGTACTCACCGCCGGAGTCCATCGTCATTGTCGGCAATCTTCACCGCCGCCACCACCGTAGCAGGACTTCACGAAATTAGGGTAAAGTTTCGGCCCCTTTTTGTGTTCCTTTATCTCAATCTCGCACATAAGAATTCACCCTAATCTTGCCACAGTGTCTCATGACTCCAACCACAAAACAAATCCCGTAGCATAGACAAACGGAAATTTTTGGGCTCAAGTCTCCGCTTTTTGTATCTCGGAGTCACCGAATGGATTGGATCAATACCACCGATTCAAGAATTAGGGTTTTTGCGAACCATCGTGGTGAGACCGAGTCTCACTTTTCAGTGCTATCGAAAAGTGTGGCCAGGTCTGTGTTAAGGAAGATGGTCAACCTCGGAGGCTTCAATTTTTCCATGTTGGTGGAACTGAAATACACAAAGTTGATACTTCAAACTAAAACCTTGAGTTCAAATTTTTGAAAATGTCTGTGTTTTGTGATGGTCATCCAGTCCTGCTCTTCCACAAGTATTCATAGGGGCAGCTTGTTTGCTTGCCAGCTTATCTCCATCATATCTACTTTTCCTTACAATTTTTCTCTCGTTTTGGACTCTAATTTGCATGATTTGAATGAAACTAACCCGGACTGACGTTGTTTTCAGCACAACTACCATAGTGTTGTTTTTGTGCAGAAATAAAAGTTCTTGGAATTGAACAAAACTTTCTAGAGATTTTTAATGGAATAAAAGAAACATACTGGAACCAAGACCCACTGGAGGGGAGGCCCCACTCGCCCACTAGGCACGAGGGCGCGCCATCCCCCTGGCGCGGCGTGGTGGGTAGTGGGCCCCATGGGGCTCCACTGACCCTAACTCCAGTGCTATAAAATCCTATTTTCAGAGAAAAAATAGGAGAGAAATTTTCATTGCGTTTCATGATACGGAGCCGTCGCCACCTCCTGTTCTTCATCGTGAGGCAAAATCTCGAGTCCCTTTGGGGCTCCGGAGAGGGGAGTCTTCGTTCTTCGTCATCACCAACCCTTCTTCATCGCCAATTTGATGATGCTCTCCACTGGGAGTGAGTAATCCCTTCGTAGGCTTGCTGGTCGTTGAGGAGTTGGATAAGATTCATCATGTAATCGAGTTAGTTTTGTTAGGGCTTGATCCATAGTATCCACTTTGTTCGGAGATTGATGTTGCTATGACTTTGCCATGCTTAATGCTTGTCACTAGGGCCCGAGTGCCATGATTTCAGATATGAACCGTTTGCGTTTTCACCATTATATCTATGTTCTTAATCCGATATTGCAAGTCATATGCACCTACTATGTGTTAGGATCCGCATACCCCAAAGTGACAATAATTGGGATTCTTTTTGTTGATTACCGTAGTAGTATCCGTTATGTGTTAATGCTTTGTTCCGGTTCTCTATTAAAAGGAGGCCTTAATATGCCTTAGTTTGATTATGGACCCCACTGCCACGGGAGGGTAGGACATAATATGTCATGCAAGTTCTTTTCCGTAAGCACGTATGAATATTTACGGAATACATGCCTACAGTATATGGATGAACAAAATCTATTTTTGTGTCGCCCTACGTTATGACTAATACATGATGAATATCATCAAGCAATATCACCAATCCAGTGCCTACGAGTTTTCCACATATTGTTCTTGCTAAGTTACTACTGTTGCTACTGCTATTACAAGTGCTACAAAACTATGACCACTGTTACTGTTACTACTGCTACTGTTATCACTGTTATCAAAACTATCATATTACTATGCTATTGATCACTATGCTGCACATACTAGATCTCCAAGTATGGTGGAATTGAAAACTCTAGTGCTAATACTTGCAAATATTCTCTGGGTCCCCTTGTGTCGAATATATAATTTTGTGTTGAATACTCTACCCTCGAAAACTATTGCAATCCCATTTGTGCGTTATGAAGAATGTTTTCTAGCGCCGTTGTCAGGGAGCATAGCTATATTTGCTGAGTCACTTGGGATATCTATTTATTGATCACTATGAAGAATGTGAAAGATACAAGAACGAAGATCGTTCCCTCTAAGACGAGGGGAGGTAAGGAGTTGTCATCTAGCTCCCCACTTGATTCACCCTCTGTTTTGAATAGACTTGCAACACCACCACAACATGCTACTAATCTTGATATGTCACAAGTTATTGATGATGCTACCTCTACTATGAATGATATTAATGATGATGCTACTACCTTGCTTGATGATACTGTTACACTAGGTGAATTTCTTGATGAACAACTTGCTAGAGCTAAAGAAATTGAGCATGCTGAATCTTTGAAACTGAAAATATTGAAAACCTTTTAGACATGACTACCCTAGAATCAAAATGCCTCAAATACTTGAAGGTTTTGTTGTGGATAAAGAAATAGCCAGAGACTTTGTTGGTTGCAAGGATAGAGAAGATCTTAAGAAACTACTATGCAAGTTGAAAATAATAATCCTTTAATGCTAGAATGAAATATGATCCTAAGTTTGCTACTTCACCTATCTTTGTTACTCATAAGGATTCTGAATTCCCTATCGACCCAGAGATAATTAATTTGGTTGAATCTGATCCTTTTCATGGCTACGAAAATGAAACCATTGTGGCACATCTCACTAAGTTAAATGATATAGCAACCCTATTTACTCGTGATGAGACAATTCTCTACTACTATATTCTCAAATTATTTCCGTTTTCATTAATGGGTGATGTTAAATTATGTTACAATACTCTTGCTCGTAGTTGTGTGCGTAGTCCCCATGATATGATGTATTACTTTGTTGGAAAATATTTTCTGGCTCATAAGAAACAAGCTGCCTTACAGGAAATATTTAATTTTTTGCAAATTGAAGAAGAGATTCTCCCACAAGCTTTGTGGAGGCTTCTCCAATTACTTAATACTTTGCGTGATCATCCTCTTAATAAGAATGAAATACTTGATATATTTTATAATGGACTAACCGATGCTTCTAGGGACAACCTAGATAGTTGTGCTTGTTGTGTTTTCAGGGAACAAACTGTCGAACAAGCTAAAGAGTTATTGACTAATATATTAAAGAATTATGATGAATGGAAACTTCGTGAACCACCGCCTAAGCCCACGCCAAACAAGAGGGGTATCTTATTCCTCAGTCCTGAAACTATGGAAGAGGCAAAGAAATGTATGAAATAAAAAGGCATTAAAGCTGAAGATATTAAGAATTTACAATACATGGTCTCAGCACACCACCTTAGGTTGTGGAGGTAAATTCTCTTTTAAAGTTTGGTGAAGGTGAAATCCCTTACAACAAACATCATAGTCAATGCTTATATGAGTTTGATAATTATATTATAAAGCAAGATACTTTCAACTCCTATGTTATGAAACTATTGAAACAAAACTCTCATATGATTGATCGTTTAAGTGACTTGTTATTTAGAATCACCAATGACGTAAGAGGTGTAGGAAAACATGCTTCTGTGGTTCAAAGCCAACTAGAACAAGTTCCTAAATGTCAAAGCGAGTTACTTCATGAAATGAATAAAAATATTTATGATCATGTTGTTAGATTAATGACCAAAGGAGGAACAATGTCTCAAGATCCACTATATCTAGAAGGTCATCCTAAAAGAACTGAACAAGATTCACAAAGAATTAATGCTGATTCACCTAGTCCTTCTAGGAAGAAAAAGAAAAGGAAAAATGATAGGAACTTGCATACTTCTAGTGAACCTGAAGTAGAAAAACCTTCTGCTAATGCTAATGATATCTCTATCTCTCATGCTGAAACTCAATCTAGTAGTGAGCATTCACCTAGTGATAATGAAAATGATAACGATGATGCTCATGTGGATGCTCAACCTAATAATGATAAAGAACCAGATAATGATGTCGAGATAGAAACTCTTGCTGAGCTTGATAACCCACAACCTAAGAATAAATGTTATGATAAAAGAGATTTTGTTGCTAGAAAGCATGGCAAACAAAGAGTGACATGGGTTCAAAAACCCATGCCTTATCCACCTAAACCAACTAAGAAAAAATATGATGGAGAATTTGAACGATTTGCTGAAATGCTTAGGCTAGTCTTTTTGCGTACTCGTTTAGCTGATCTTTTAAAGATGGCCCCTTATGCTAAGTATACGAAATTCATCATCACTAATAAAAGAAAAATACCTGAAGCTGAAATCCCCACCATGCTTGCTAATTATTCTTTTAAGGATGGAGTACCTAAAAAACTAGGATATCAAGGAATACCAACTATACCATGTTTCATCAAAAGAAACTATGTGAAAATTGCTTTATGTGATCTAGGAGCTGGTGTTAGTGTTATGCCCTTATCTTTATACAAAAGACTTGACTTGAATAAACTCACACCTACTAAAATTTCATTGCAAATGGCTGACAAATCAACTGCATACCTATTGGTATTTGTGAGGATGTTCCCGTTGTTGTTGCAAATGTTACTATCTTGACAGACTTTGTTATACGTGATATGCCCGAGGATGACAACATGTCGATTATCCTTGGTAGACCTTTCTTAAATACTGCAGGGGCTGTTATTGATTGCAATAAAAGTGAAGTCACTTTTCAGGTCAATGGTAAAGAACATACGGTGCATTTTACAAGGAAACAACTCCAAGTGAATGATGTCAATGTTATTGAAAAATCTCCGACTATCACCAATGGAAGTTTTCAACTACCTCTACCTACTACCAAAAATAAATATGAAATACTTATTGTTGGGGATATGCACATCCTCGTTGATGTTACTTAGTGTTTTACGAAAATTCTTTGGGATCATGCTAATTGGAAGTGTTTGTTAATAAGACTTGATCAACCTTGTTAATGAATCACTTTCAAGAGGCATGAGGTCGATGAATTCAGTAGGCACAACCTTCTGTACCCACTTTATTTTTCCTGATATTTTTAGTTAAATACAATAAATGCCCTGTTTATACGGTTTTCTGAATTTTCCGTGCAATAATAAAATGCCAAAAAATAAAAGTTCTCCAAATGACTTGAAATTTTCACACGATTGTTTTCTAAATATTTGAGAATATCTAGCACTGAAAACATCACACGGGGGTGTTTCAGGTGTCCACTAGGCACCAGGGTGCACCACCACCACCACGCATGCCCTGGTGGTAGTGGGATGATGTCAACTATTCTTCCCCTTTGCAACGGCACCAGAAGAATGCTGCTAGCACTCTCCGGCGATCGAAACTCGAAGAATGTTGTTGACGTCCCACAAGCGCATGGGATCGTAGCAGTTTTCGAGGGTAGAGTATTCGACCCAAATTTGTTGATCGCCAAAACAGGAGGTGAGAGAATACTCTCGAGTATTAGCAGTTGAATTTGTCATATTCAACCAGACCTGAAAGATTGGTATCTGCTAGCAAAGTAGTAACAACAAAGTAGCGAGTAACGACAGTGGCAAGGAACAGCGGTAGTGACAACAGTAGCAAGTAGCAAAAGTAGCAAGCGACAGTAGTAGCAGCAGTAGCAGCAGAGCAAGACAAGTAACAGCAGTAGCAACAGTAGTAGAAGCAACAGAGCAAGACAAGTAACAGCAGTAGCAACAGTAGTAACAACAGCAGAGCAAGACAAGTAACAGTAGTAGGACAAACTCGTAGGCAATGGGTGAGTGATTTCTTTGGATGATATTCATCATGCAACAGCTATAACACGGAGAGATATGTGGCTAGCTCCCATTCGTCAATGTGATGTAGGCATGCATTCCGTGTGTCGTCATACGTGCTTAGGGAAAAGAACTTGCATGACATCTATTGTCCATCCCTCCCATGGCAGCGGGGTCCAAAAGGAAACTACGGGATATTAATGTTCTCCTTTTAATAAAGAACCGGACCAACGCATTAGCACTTGGTGAACACATGAACTCCTCAAACTATGGTCATCACCGGGAGTGGTTCCGGTTATTGTCACTCCGGGGTTGCCGGATCATAACACATAGTAGGTAACTACAACTTGCAAGATCGGATCTAAAACATATATGTTGGTGAGAACATAATAATTTCAGATCTGAAATCATGGCACTCGGGCCCTAGTGACAAGCATTAAGCATGGCAAAGTAGTAGCAACATCAATCTCAGAACATAGTGGATACTAGGGATCAATCCCCATCAGAACTAACTCGATTACATGATAGATCTCATCCTACTCGTCACCGCGCAGCGAGCCTACGAATAGATTACTCACGAACGACGAAGAGCTTCGTGGAATTGGAGAGGGAAGAAGGTTGATGATGACGATGGCGACGATTTCCCCTCTCCGGAGCCCAAGACGGACTCCAGATCTGCCCTCGAGATGAAGAACAGGTGGTGGCGGCGGCTCCGTATCGTAAACGCGACAAAAACTTCTTTTTTTTTCTGGGATGAAAGGGAACTTATAGACCTGAGGTTGGGGGCGGCAGAGCCGTGTGGGCCCCACAAGCCTGCCCACCGCCACCAGGGGGGTGGTGGTGGAGCCAGGTCTTGTGGCCCACCCTCTCAGGTGGAACTTGGCGCTGATATTTTTCATATTTTCCAAAACTGCTCCCCGTAGATTTTCAGGACGTTTGGAGAACTTTGATTTCTGCACAAAAATAACACCAAGGCAATTCTGCTGAAAACAACATCAGTCTAGGTTAGTTCCATTCAAATCATGCAAATTAGAGTCCAAAAAAGGGCAAAAGAGTTTGGAAAAGTAGATACGATGGAGACGTATCATGGGCCCCTCGGGGGTCCCCTCACTTATCGTTTTAGCCCATATCACCACCTACCTCCAGAAAAAGTTCACCATTGCCTTCTCTCTTGCTTTCTTGCTCTCAAACCCGCAGATTTTGATCTCTTTATTTCGAAACTCTATTTTGAAACTATTTTGGGTGATTGCTGTTGGGGAACGTTGCATGGGAAACAAAAAAAATTATACGCACACGAAGACCTATCATGGAGATGTCCATCTATGAGAGGAGATTTGGATCTACGTACCCTTGTAGATCGCACAACAGGAAGCGTTAAGAAACGCGGTTGATGTAGTGGAACGTCTTAACGTCCCTCGAACCATCCCACGAACCGTCCCGTGATCCGTTCCGATCTAGCGCCGAACGGACGGCACCTCCGTGTTCAGCACACGTACAACTCGACGATGATCTCGGCGTTCTTGATCCAGCAAGCAAGACGGAGAAGTAGATGAGTTCTCCGGCAGCGTGATGGCGCTCTAGTGGTGGTGATGATCTACTCCTGCAGGGCTCCGCCCGAGCTCCGCAGAAATTTGATCTAGAGGTAAAACTATGTGGTTTGGGGTTGAGTTGCACGTGGCAAAAGTTGTTTCAAATCAGCTCTAAAACACCACTATACATAGGAGGGAGGGGGAGGTCTATCCTGGAGGGACAAGCCCTCAAGGTGTGCCGGCCAAGGGGAGGAGGAGGACTCCTACTCCAATTCGGTTTGGGAAGGAGGAGTCCTCCTCTTCCTTCCCACCTCCCTCTTTCCCCTTTTTGTCTTATTTTCCTTTGGTATTTTCTTATGTTGCGCCATGGGCCCCTCCCGGTGGGCCCCTCCCTAGTGCCTTGGGGTCACTCCCGGGTGGGTGGGCCCCTCCCGGTGAACGCCCGGAACCCATTCGTCACTCCCGGTACACTGCCGGAATTGCCCGAAACTTTCTGGTGACCAAATGAAACCATCCCATATATCAATCTTCGTTTCTGGACCATTCCGGAAACCCTCGGGACGTCTGTGATCTCATCCGGGGCTCCGAACAACATTCAGTAACCACACATATAACTCAACTATACTAAAACATCATCGAACCTTAAGTGTACAGACCCTACGGGTTCGAGAACTATGTAGACATGCCCCGAGGTACTCCTAGGTCAATATCCAATAGAGGGACCTGGATGCCCATATTGGATTCTACATATTCTCCGAAGATCTTATCGGTTGAACCTTAGTGTTAAGGATTCATATAATCCCGTATGTCATTCCCTTTGTCCTTCGGTATGTTACTTGCCCGAGATTTGATCGTCGGTATCCGCATACCTATTTCAATCTCCTTACCGGCAAGTCTCTTTACTCGTTCTATAATACAAGATCCCGTGACTTACACTTAGTCACATTGCTTTCAAGGCTTGTGTGTGATGTTGTATTACCGAGTGGGCCCCGAGATATCTCTCCGTCACGCGGAGTGACAAATCCCAACCTTGATCCATACTAACTCAACGGACACCTTCAGAGATACCTGTAGAGCACTTTTGTAGTCACCCAGTTACATTGCAATGTTTGATGCACACAAGGTATTCCTCCGGTGCCAGTGAGTTATATGATCTCATGGTCATAGAAACAAATACTTGACACGCAGAAAACAATAGCAATAAAACGACACGATCAATATGCTACGTTCATAGTTTGGGTCTAGTCCATTACATGATTCTCCTAATAATGTAATCTAGTTATCAAGTGACAACACTTGCATATAGCCAGAAAACCTTGACTATCATTGACCAACTGGCTAGCCAACTAGAGGCTTTCTAGGGACATTGTTTTGTCTATGTATCCACACATGTGTCTATGTTTTCATTCAATACAATTATAGCATGGATAATAAATGATTATCTTTAAACAGGAAATATAATAATAACTAGTTATCATTGCCCCTAGGGCATATTTCCAACAATTGCTCCTTGGTATGTAACTCCCCCACTCCTCCAATTAGTTTTTTGCTTTAGCGGTTTATCTTAGAATTAATAAGATACTCTAGGTGCTGCTCTAGATGAGCTTGTATGTTGAATCTTTAAGATCCAAATAGTTTGAATGCTTGTTTTAGGCTCTAGGCATCCTTATGAGTAGTTGTTATCATTCTTGTGAAGTTTTGGTAACTTTATGTTGTGACCAAAAAAATTCAGAAGTTTCTATGTAGGAATAATGAGCTGGTTCAAGAGGATTCCTTCGAGGATGAAGACCTCGGAGGCATCATCGAGTGAGACTCCGATATGATGGTCTTATGTTGAGCCAAGTGAAAGCTCGATGCTAGAAGCCCACACCATATCTTGCCTTTGGCCAAGTGATGACTTCATGTTGGGAGGAGCCATTAAGGAAGAGTTTGAACAATACATTCATAATACTAAGCTCGCACCCTTCATCGTAGATAAGTGCATGCAACATTATCATCTTACTGAAAGTTTCACTAAGGGGTTTAAATTTCACCCTCGATAATCCAGAGTCTCCTTTAACCTCTATGGAAATGCCTTCACCATGTCTCTAGATGATTTCTTTGATGCATGTAAAATTCCATGTTGGGGTTCGCTAGACGAACCACCAAAATCTGAATATGAGGCATTTTTTACTAGTCTTTGCTTTGGTGACGATAGGGGAGTGACTCAAGGTAGAATAAATAGCATACACTTTCTTTCAATTCGTTACCTAGAACTCTTTAATGGAAAATGCATAGTGGGTAAGCAAGATTGTAGTACCTTATGTGCCCCACACTTGTGTCTCGTGCATACTATGCTAACTGTAATTAAATGCTATAATCTTGGAGCAATCGTAGCACGCAGATTGCAACACAATTCTAACACTGGCCATTTTTATGGCAGAATTTATGTCTCTTGTTTTGCTAAGAAGTGTGGCGTGTCACCACGATCTTGTGACCCTATTCTTCCTACTCGATACTTAGATTTTGAGGTCATGAAGCGCCACAAGTTCATAAAGGCCACACCTACTGATTATAACTCCAAACCAATGTTTAATAAGAAATTTATTATGCCTAATATTTTGCCTGCACCTCCCCTCTTTGATTACCAGGGAAAAGGAAGATATTACGTCTATGAGAGGGAGGTGCATGAGTACAACACAGTAGTGGAGGTTGCCCGTTTGGCCGCGAAAGCTGCACCAAGGGCTTCCTTGATTTATCATACTGAGTATTATCCACTCCACTACACGTGGTAATTACCAAGCTAGGCTAAAAGCCAAAGCTTGGGGGAGTACATGTTTCCACCGACTTTACATTCATGCTCACATATTCTAGTTGTTGGTGTTCACACTCTTGCATTGTATAATCCATGTTAGATTTAGTTTTCTTGCCTTCTTCTTGTGTGTTTGAAAAACTTTTAGAAAATCCAAAAATATTTCTTGTTTCTTTTTGGTTTTTCTTTCTAGCATAATTTAGTTGTAGTATTAAAAAATTCCTTTTTCTTATTTTGCTTGTTGGGAGCTTTCCCGTGTAAATAGTTTTTCTCATTTTAGTTTTTCCTTCTTTAATATTTCTTTCATCTAGAAAAACTAAAAACTCCAAACATACTTTAGTGTGTTTCTCTGAATTTGTTTTCCCTTTATTGAGTTGTACCCAAGGGGAAGACCACGATGAAAATGTTTAGTGGATCTCATATGCATTGTTATTGATCTAATAAAGAGCCCATATTACTTTGTCTTCTCCTCTTGAATAACATATTGCATATTCAAGCTTTGTCCACGACACTATTGCACTATTATTATTTTTGTATCGTTTGATCATGCAAGTAAAAGGCAATAATGACAATATTTGATGAAGTGACTATGGCAGACAGAAGCTGGCATGAACTAAACTTGTTTTTGTTTTTGTAAATATGTTTAGACTAGTATCCATGATTTTGCATAGTATGACCAAACATGTTTGCAATGACAATTATAGATTATAGTTGGTCGTGCCGCGCTTAAGTAGCTAGGAGTGGATAATGATTTATCTTGGATGTCAACATGCATTAAAATGGTTGTGATGTAGTACGATGATATGGTATCCTCCTCTGAATGTTCGAGTGGCTTGACTTGGCACATGTTCACGCATGTAGTTGAATCAAAACCAACATAGCCTCCACAATATTTATGTTCATGGTGTTTATATCCTACTCATGCTAGTATGCAATGATAATTATTCCTAAGCATGTTCATGACCGTCTTTGCTCTCTAGCTGGTCACTTCCCAACCTATTTGCTAGCCTTCGCGTGTACTAAGCGGGAATACTGCTTGTGCATCAAAATCCTTGAAACAAAGTTATTCCAGATGGGTCCACTATATCTACCTATATGTCGTTTTACAATACCATTCCAAGTAAATTTGCATGTGCCACCTCTAATACTTCAAATGAACTCCTGTTTTATATGCATGGGCCGCTCATGGAGCAACACGGGACTGTCAGTATCTTCCATGCTAAGCGGGTTATTCTCATGATGAGTGTTTGTTCACTCGTCCTTGCATGAGAGGGGCTGCTAACTCTTGAGCTTGCGTTGGTTTTTCCCTTGAAGAGGAAAGGGTGATGCACCATAGTAGCAGTAAGTATTTCCCTCAGTTTGAGAACCAAGGTATCAATCCAGTAGGAGTATCAAGCCAAGTCTCAAAAGTACATGCGCAAAAACAGAAAACTTGCACCCAACGCTACAAAGGGGTTGTCAATCCCTTCACGATTGATTGCAAGGTGAGATCTGAAGGCGGAAAGTGCAACAAAGTAAAAAATGTAGGGCTGAAAATATGATGTGAAGTAGACCCGGGGGCCATAGTGTTCACTAGAGGCTTCTCCCATGATAGCAAATATTACGGTGGGTCAACGAATTACTGTCGAGCAATTGATAGAACCACGCAAAGTCATGACGATATCTAAGGCAATGATCATACATATAGGCCTCACGTCCGAGACAAGTAGACCGATACTTTCTGCATCTACTACTACTACTCCACACATCGACCGCTATCCAGCATGCATCTAGTGTATTGAGTTCATAACAAACAGAGTAACGCCTTAAGAAAGATGACATGATGTAGAGGGATAAATTCATGCAATAGATATAAACCCCATCTTTTTACCCTTGATGGCAACAACACGATGCGTGCCTCGCTACCCCTTCTGTCATTGGGTGAGGTCACCGCACGGGATGAACCCAAAACCAAGCACTTCTCCCATTGCAAGAATCATAGATCAAGTTGGCCAAAAAAAACCCACAACTCGAAGAGAATTACAAGGATATGAAATCATGCATATAAGAGATCAGAAGAAACTCAAATAAGATTCATAGATAATCTGATCATAAATCCACAATTCATCGGATCTCGACAAACACAATGCAAAAGAGGATTACATCAGATAGATCTCCATGAAGATCATGGAGAACTTTGTATTGAAGATCCAAGAGAGAGAAGAAGCCATCTAGCTACTAGCTATGGACCCAAAGGTGTGTGGTGAACTACTCACGCATCATCGGAGAGGCAATGGTGTTGATGAAGAAGCCCTCCGTGTCCGAATCCCCCCTCCGGTAGGGCACCAGAACGTGCCCCAGATGGGATCTTGCGGAGACAAAAGCTTGCAGCAGTGGAAAAGTATTTTTGTGGCTCCCTCCCGTGGTTTCAGATTTTTCGGGGATTTATAGGCGGAAGAAGTAGGGCAAAGGAGCCATAGGGGGCCCACAAGCCTGCTAGGCGCGCCCCCAGGCCGCGGCTAGGGGGCTTGTGGCCTCCCCTGGTGCCCTCTGCCTTCGTTCCCAAGCTCCCTGCGTACCTTCTGCTCCGGAAAAAATCATTTCGGAGGTTTTATTCGGTTTGGACACCGTTTAATATTCTCCTCTGAAAAAGGTCAAAACCAGGGGAAAAACAGGAACTCGCACTTGGCACTAAGGTAATAAGTTAGTCTAAAAAAAGATATGAAATGCATACAAAACATCCAAAGTTTGACAAGATAATAGCATAGAACCATCAAACATTATAGATACGTTGGAGTCTCAGGGGCTGGTAAAAAGGGACTCCAATCCCGAAATCTTAAATCGCAAATACTTAAACAAAACTCCCCCTGGATTGTTGTTGGTATGGACGACACCCATGGATTCTGCTAGCTGTGGAGTGTGTTTGTTGGTGGAGGGGAGTAAACCTTTACTTTTACCCCTTGGGAACCGCCGCTAATTTGTTTAGCATGGAAGATACCGATAAATCTTGGTCGTAATGTTGATAGGAAGGGTGTACCTCCCAAAATAATTTATTTCTGATTTTTTGCTATGAGCTCTAGCACCACTGCAAACCCCTGCTTCCCTTTGTGAAGGGACTTTCTATTTAATTTCATGTTATTTTATTTTTACTTTGAGTCATCACCTTCTCACATAAGTACCAGACCTGAGATCACTGTTATCATCCTCATGCTTTGTGTCAAGTTAAACGTTTTTTGCAGTATGACATGATCTCTTCTACCACGAATTACAATGTCTAGTCGCTGCTTGAACTTTGGAGGTGCTTTGCATTTATGTTTCGCGGTCTCAGAAAGGCCTAGAGAGATACCATTGCTGTCATATTATATCATGATTGTTTTGACAAAGTGTTGGCGTTTGAGTTATCTTATTATTGCTCGCGAGTTGATTATGCCATTGATATAAGCTAATATAGTTTCTAAGGGTTAGAGTTGATATGATTGGTCATAATTTAAGCTGAAAACCTCGATGCTCTCTAAGCATGTATATGTAAACAAGAACAAAAGAGTTCATAAAAGTTGTTCTTTTTCACTTTATGTTTGACAACTGAATTGCTTGAGGACAAACAATGGGTTAAGCTTGGGGGAGTTGATACATCTCCATCGTATCTACTTTTCCTAACACTTTTGCTCTTGTTTTGGACTCTAATTTGCATGATTAGAATGAAGCTAACCCAGACTCAACTATTTTCAGCAGAACTACCATGGTGTTGTTTTTGTGTAGAAATAACAGTTCTCGAAATTGAACGAAACTTTCTAGTGTTTTGTTGGAATAAAAGAAAAATATTGGAACCAGGACCCACCGGAGGGGAGGCCCTAGGCGCCCACTAGGCACCAGGGCACGCCACCCCCGTGGCGTGGCCTGGTGGATAGTGGAGCCCACAGGGCTCCGCTGACCCTAACTCGAGTGCTATAAAATCCTATTTTTGAAGAAAAAATAGGAGAGTAAGTTTCATCGCGTTTCACGATACGGAACCGCCACCACCTCATGTTCTTCATCGAGAGGCCAAATCTGGAGTCTGTTTGGGGCTCCGTAGATGGGAATATTCGCTCTTCGTCATCACCAACCCTCCTTCATAACCAATTCCATGATGCACTCCTCCGGGAGTGAGTAATCCCTTCATAGGCTTGCTGGGCGGTAAGGATCTGGATGAGATTCATCATGTAATCGAGTTAGTTACTTTAGCGATTTCCCTTCCTCCATCAACCCCTATGGATGACGACATACAAATGGCGTCCATACTTTCTTTTCCAATTGCTCTTGTTTTACGAGAGGCAACGAATTATCTTATCGGGGATTCGTTCGTCATGAGTTGTCATGGGTTTCGAAAGTTCTTCGAATTACTGTTCGATCTTTTGGAATCCCCAGTAGCCTATTTCTTTTGACCTTTCTCACCTGCTTGTGTTATGGTTAAATACATATGTCTAGCAGCATTCATTAAAATCTTTTGTGATTTTCCTGTGATCTTATTGATTCTACCTTTGTGTGAATGCACAATATCATCTGTTGATGCTCATAAAGTATCGTTCCGACTCAGACTCCTTCCAGACAGAGCTGGTTCTCGATAAATCAACTATGGTGGTTGTTCATCTAAATCCATTCAGCTTACTTGTATTTGATCGGAGCATCTGATTATGATACACCAATCTGGAAATCCTAATTCCTTTGGTAATTAAGTATCAGTATTTTTCAGAAGTTTTGTAACCCGATGCATTGCATCCTATCTCCCTGTGATTGAGTACCGATAGTCACAACAGGTCCTTTGTGGGACCAATTGCTGGGTTATTAACCGACGGCATCTTTTACATTCAAAAAAATTCTTGTGATATTGTTCCCTTGATACATAATGCCATTGGTAAAATTGTGTCTTCTCCTTCTCATAAGTTGTATCCTATGCCCTTGTCAACCATGCTCTTCAAGCATGTGTTAATTACTCTTGTAGTTTGTGGTATATGTTCCTAAGATGCCCCAATGGGTTGAACCTATGCCTTCCTAAACAATATGGTCTGAAGAGTTTTCATGAGTCTTACTCTTCTCGTGTTTTGCTGGATAGTATTTCCAAGCTACAACCTGATCAAAGGCGAGGAGTAAATGGCAGGTGATGCATTGATGAAGTGGGAGTCGACCTTGAACTTTGTGTTCATGCCCATGGAAACGACGTTGATCCTATCATAGAAACTTCTCATATCAATAATCCTTCATTATGTGGTTTAAATCTGGTATCTGTGATCTTGTCCTTTGCACTCGTGGTTCTGAGCATGTTGTCCTACCTTGATTTCATTCTCACACGAGTTAAAGTACTTGTCTTCTTCAGATCAATACACCGGTCCAAGCCTTAATGTTGATCTACCTCCGAGTATTATTCCTTGTAGGTCGAGGATAACATGGAGCTATATAACTTCTTGTGAGCTCCTCATAAACTATGATATTTTTATTAATTCCAGTTTTCCTCGTGCTTTGAGTTATTGGACACTCAAGGATACCGATAACTGAATCGAGTACGCATTGCGATTCAAGAACTTTTAGTAATCTTCTTTACTTACGAGTTTGTACTCGATCATGTCACTCCAAGCTGATAAGCTACATTATTATCGTCACGCTATAGCTTGACCATGCTATCTCTGTCCCACATCCTCGGAGCACATATCCAGCCGTGCTATACGCTTACATCGAGATTTCAACATTATGTTGGTTGTCTTGACAAGCAATTTTGATTTTGAGCTAGCAGTCTTAACTATGATTCCGACAACCTCTTGCTTCATCATTTCCTTGCTTGATGTCGTTGCTAAACGATTACATCTTCATGAAATTTCTCGACAAATGTGTCGTGATCATCATCAGCATTCTAAGCTCTTGCAGGATATCAATCGAATGCATGTTGAGAAATACCATCCCTTCCCCTCGATGAAATGTATTACCATCGACATCCTTGTTGCCTTCCCTCCAACACCAAAGTGTTCATGATTTGTGTTGTCCTTTGATTCCTTGCTAATTCAACTTATGTTATGTGCTACCTTGGAGTATTATTATCTGGTATGTCAAGAATGTCGTGAAAATTGCACATGTCTTAAGAATTCTTGATCTAGTAATACTTCTCGCCATCACCATTCATTTCTTGGTCCCGTGCTGTTTCAAACCGGAATACCAACAATTGAACTCTGATGTGTGATTCCAATACTTCTGGCAACCCTATTTCCTTGAGGATAACAACTAATTGTTTCATTCTTAGAGTGTTGGGTGTTGACTCATCATTTTTGACATTGGTTGTGCTACCCCGTCCGTATTTCTGAGTGGACCTTTTCACTAATGTTTAATTCTTGTTGTTCCCTCGAGCATACGACATTATATCATTTAATTGACAAATGATATATCCTTGATGCTATAAATTTGAAGTTCATCCCTGTCAAAATCTTGAGGGATTGTTGTTGAGCCCATCAGCCACACCCTCAACTTATTCATGGTGCGACGGTGAAGCCCATGAAAGCATTAGCCTTGTGCCTAGCTCATAAAGAATATGTTGATAGAAGAAGTGTTTTCCCCAAATTTCACGTGCACCCTTGCTGCCGTGAATATGTGAAAGTTTTGTTTCACTTCCTCTAGGATCTTCCCAAGTCATTCACACGTGTGCAAAGTGTTATATGTTTTGAAGATTTGTTATCTTCACTTCATATAACTTCCCTTGGCACGCCAAGACACTGACTGATTTGATCAAGGAAAAGAAGTCCCTTCATAAGAGCTAATCCAGACTTACACATGGAACCTTGTCATCCTTGATGATGGTTCCCAAATGAGAACCCAGTTGCATTTTGAGGTAAGAATTTCACGTGGTCACGAATGTCTTGACATGGTGTTCATGTGTCCTACAATCCAACTCGTTATCCAAGGATTTCTTGTGAAGTTCATACCTTGAGAATCTTGCATCATCATCTTTTCTTCTGAGGTATCTTGAGCTTGAGGTGTCGTGTCACCAATCAGATCTGAATCTTTGGCAGATATGATGGTTGGAACATTTTGCAATAATTATAACTTTGGTCTTATGTATCCTGGTACGGTGATGTCTTGTCTGGCACACCGGGCCGAATGACCTATTGTTATAAATTCTTCCATATGTAGGATTTGCTATCTTCCATGCGGAAACTATATGACTTATTTCATAAGTAGATCCTCATGAATCCTCTTTGTATACCCATAAGTCCAACCTTTATCTAATGACCATGTCGATGCTACCCCGAAGCACGCATGTGGTACTTCAAAGTTCAACACGAACATTGGAAGCACAATGCTAAGATTGTTCCTGATCAATTATCTAGACCGCATGGCATGGGTGAACATCTTGATTCTTCTTGCCTCTTTATCAATTATCTAGACCGCGTGGTATGGGTAAACACCATACTCTATATTTTCCTCGGGAATGGTATACTTTTAAAACTTGTGTGTGTGAACATAATTTTTCCTCCCATTGGTCTGTTTGACTTTTCTTGTGGCACAAGTTATCTAAGCAGTGTTAATTCATTGCTTAGGTAATGCATCAGTATACAACTCTGTCAGTAGGACCCTGTTACTATTGTGGGTAACATTCCGGTAGCCGTCGGTGGATGAGAGCCTTGCCTATTGGTCTGCCTCGTTGTAACGAGCAGGAATATGGTTCTATTCGTTCCCCGCCCTTGGTACCGACATTGTTATCAACAAACTGACAGGTTATCCTCTAACATGTCTTCTAATCAAGACCGTATAAGATGTCGCCGCTTTGCCTATTCTTGGCCCACATGGTGGAGCCATAACCCAAAGTTCCACAGAATCGAAATCTGACTCTCCTGTATATCTTTGACTCCAAACTATCCTTTGCATTTGGCTCGTATGAAATTCCCGAGCCACAGTCCAATGGAACGATCACTCTTCGGTCCGGATATTATCCAACATGCCGAAGATCAAGTCCGCATTATTCATGAGAACCTGAAGGCTGCTCAGTCTCGTTAGAAGAGTTAGTATGACCGTCATCATCAAGATATGTTCTATCAACCTGGCGAAAAGGCTTATCTTCGTTTCACACCAATGAGAGGTCCACACCGTTTTGGGATCAAGGGCAAGTTAGCTCCTCGCTATATTGGTCCTTTCATTGTTCTCGAAAGGCGTGGAAAAGTGGCTTATCAATTGGAACTGCCGACGAACCTTTCTCAGGTTCATGATGTCTTCCATGTGTCTCCGCTCCGCCGCTACTTCAAGGATCCTATTCGAGCAGTGGATCATGATATGCTTGAGCTGCAACAAGACCTCTCTTATAAAGAGCATCCGATCCGCATTCTGGAACGGGCTGAATGTCAGACTCATTGCAAAGTCACCAAGTTCCTTAAAATACAGTGGTCAAATCATACTAAAGATGAAGCCACTTGGGAATGCGAGGATCATCTTCGTGATGAATATCCCGAGCTCTTTTCTTCTACCTCTTAATTCTCGGGACGAGAATTCTTGTTAGTAGGGGAGAGTTGTGACATCCTCAACTGTTGCTACAGTAAACCTATGCAAAGGATGCCACGTCACCATGTTTTCCTATCGTTAATCTCGCGTTAGTTCAAAATGGTTCAAATTTAGATTTAAAATTTAAGTCAAGCGATAAAAGCTTTCGAATATCGGAATAATAATGTCCGGGTGTGTCGAATATTACCTAGGAGAATTACCCTTTAGGAATTATTAATTTTGAGAGGGTTTATTGCGCTAAAATAAAATAAAACTAAAAAAACAGAAATTTAAAAACAAATAATGATAAAAAACAAACAAACAAACAAACCCCGTGGGCCAAACTAGGCCAAAATGACCCAGCCAACCCACCTAATTTGGAGAGGTATAAGACCCTCCCTTGGAGCCCAAACCCTAGCGCCGAGCATCCCAAGTTCCCTCAACCGCCGCCACCTCCCACCCAACAATTCCTCCACCCATTCCCTCTCGTGCTCGCCCCACGAGGGAACCCTCTGGTTCCCTCCCCTCTCCACCGAAGCACCCACACCCCCTGGCTAGATTCCATCAGCTCCCTCGGCACCTCTCGCTCCCCTCATCACGTCCCAGTGCACCCCGCTCCTATCACCCCTCCCCATACCCTCGCCCTGCCGCGGCCCCTCCCCTATTCGCCGGCGCCGGCACCGGCGCCGGCGCCCTTCGGAGCCCCCACCCGAATCCCTCCCTGTTGCCCCACCTCACCCCGCCGGCCGAGCCTCCCTGCCTCTCCCTTCGAGCGCCGGCCCCCTCCCTCTGCCTCGCGCCGCAACGGGGGCTGCACCGGCGCCCTCAGGCGAGACCCTCCTCCAGCAACCGGCCGGCCCTCCGGCGACCCTTCATCGGCCGCCTCCCTCCACCGCGACGCCCCGGCGCCGCGCACCACCACCTCGGGCTCCTCCTCGCCGGATCCGGGCCGCCTCTCCGTCGCCGGCTGCTATCCCACAAACAACAGCACCAGAAATTGACACGTTGACAGAGGCAGGGCTTGCGTTGGTTTTTCCCTTGAAGAGGAAAGGGTGATGCCGCACAGGAGCAGTAAGTATTTCCCTCAGTTTGAGAACCAAGGTATCGATCCAGAAGGAGGGTCTCGTCAAGTCCAGAGTACCTGCGCAAACACAAACAAGCTTGCACCCAACGCTTCAAAGGGTTAATCAATCCCTTCAAGATTGTTTGCAAAGTCAGATCTGAAGGCGGAAAAGTACAACGAAGTAAAGAGTGTAAGGCTGAAAATATGGTGTGGAGTAGACCCTGAGGGCCATAGTGTTCACTAGAGGCTTCTCTCAAAATAGCAAGTATCATGGTGGGTGAACAAATTACTGTCGAGAAATTGATAGAACTGCGCAAAGTCATGATGATATCTAAGGCAATGATCATACATATAGGCATCACATCCGAGACAAGTAGACCGATACTTTCTGCATCTACTATTATTACTCCACACATCGACCGCTATCCAGCATGCATCTAGTGTATTGAGTTCATGACGAACAGAGTAACGCCTTAAGCAAGATGACATGATGTAGAGGGATAATCTCAAACCAATGATGAAAATCCCATCTTTTTACCCTTGATGGCAACAAGACGATACGTGCCTCACTACCCCTTCTGTCACTGGGTGAGGTCACCGCACGGTATAAACCCAAAACCAAGCACTTCTCCCATTGCAAGAATCATAGATCAAGTTGGCCAAACAAAACCCACAACTCGAAGAGAATTACAAGGATATGAAATCATGCATAAGAGAGATCAGAAGAAACTCAAATAAGATTCATAGATAATCTGATCATAAATCCACAATTCATCGGATATCAAAAAACACACCGCAAAAGAAGATTACATCGGATAGATCTCCATGAAGATCATGGAAAACTTTATATTGAAGATCCAAGAGAGAGAAGAAGCCATATAGTTACTAGCTATGGACCCGTAGGTCTATGGTGAACTACTCACGCATCATCGGAGAGGTCATGGTATTGATGGAGAAGCCCTCCGTGTCCGAATCCCCCCTCCGGCAGGGCACCAGGATGCGCCCCAGATGGGATCTTGCGGAAACAGAAGCTTGCGGTGGCGTAAAAGTGATTAAGATGATCTCCTGATTTTTTCTGGAATTTATGGGAATATATAGGCGAAAGACCTAGGGTAAAGGGCGTCTAGGGGGGCCAAAAGCCTGGATGGTGTGCCCCCCTGGCCGCGGGGTGGGGGCTTGTGGGGCCCCTGGGGCTCTTCTGCCTTGGACTCCGATCTTCTTTCGTTTAAAAAAATCTTTTCGGGGATTTTCTTCCGTTTGGACTCCGTTTCAAAATCTCCTCTGAAAGGGCTCAAAAACATGGAAAAAACTGGAACTGGCACTTGGCACTGAGTTAATAAGTTAGTCCCAAAAAATATATAAAAGGCATGCAAAACATCCAAAGTTTGACAAGATAATAGCATGAAACCGTCAAAAATTATAGATACGTTGGAGACGTATCAAGCATCCCCAAGCTTAACTCCTGCTCCTCCTCGAGTAGGGAAATGATAAATAATGAATTTTTGATGTGGAATGCTACCTAGCATATTTGTCCTTTGCAACTTCTTTCACATGGCATGAATGTTCAGATCCGTAAGATTCAAAACAATACTTTGCTATTGACGTGAAAACAGTAATACTTCAAACAAACTAGCAAAGTAATCATGAACTTTCAAAATAACAAGGCCAAAGAAAGTTATCCCTACAAAATCATATAGTCTGGCTATGCTCCATCATCCTCACACAACTAATGTAAATCGTGCATAACCCCGGAATTGGCCAAGTAATTGTTTTCACACTCTTACTTTCTCAAATATTTTATAACTATCATGCAATACATGAGCGCGAGCCATGGATATAGCACTATAGGTGGAATAGAGTGTGGTGGTGGTTGTGAGACAAAAAGGAGGAGATGGTCACACTGACTCGGTGTATCAATAGGCTATGGAGATGCCCATTAATAGATATCAATGTGAATGAGTAGGGATTGCCATACAAGAGATGCACTAGAGCTATAAGTATGTGAAAGCTCAAAACGAAAACTAGTGGGTGTGCATCCAACTTACTTGCTCACGAAGACCTAGGGCAATTTTGAGGAAGCCCAATATTGGAATATACAAGCCAAGTTATATAATGAAGATTCCCACTAGCATATGGTGGTGACAAAGCAAGAAGCTCTCAATCATGAAGAACATGGTGCTACATGAAGCACAAGTGTGGAAAAAGATAGTAGCATTATCCCTTCTCTCTTTTTCTCTTTTTTTGGGCTCTTAGGCCTCTTTTTTTCTTTTCTTTTATTTTCTATTTTTTTTGTTTTTGGCCTCTTTTTTTTATTTCCTCACATGGGACAATGCTCTAATAATGATGATCATCACACTTTTATTTACTCACAGCTCAAAGATCACAATGATGATGACTCCATAGGAAATGCCTCCGGCAGTGTACCGGGATGTGCAACGATCTAGCATGGCGTATGACATTGAAACATATCGCTAGCTATCTTACGATCATGCAATGGAAATGTGAGAGTGATAGCACAAGTCATGAGACGGAACGGTGGGAGTTGCATGGCAATATATCTCGAAATGGCTATGAAAATGCCATAGTAGGTAGGTATGGTGGCTGTTTTGAGGAAGGAATTTGGTGGGTTTGAGTACCAGCGAGAATTGCGCATCACTAGAGAGGATAGCAATGGTGGAAGGTGAAAGTGCATCTATACCATGGGCTCACATTAGTCATGAAGAACTCACATACTTATTGCAAAAGTTTTTATTAGTAATCAAAACAAAGTGCTAAACGCATACTCCGAGGGGAAGGGTTGGTAGGTGTAAACCATCGCGCGATCCCGACCTCAACACAAAGGATGACAAGCAATAGATCAATCATGCTCCTGACTTCCTAACATAGTGGTTCACCATACGTGCATGCTACGGGAATCACTAACTTCAAGACAAGTATTTCTAGATTCACAACACCCTACTAACATAACTCTCAATATTACCGAATCCAAGTCTCAAAACTAATTGAGAGGAATCGAAACTTCTCTTTCTACTCAATGCACATGAAGATGGAGGTTTTTGCATACTCTTTGGGTACCTAGCACATTTGGGACTACTTTCATAGCATAAGCCAACTACCAAATCACACACCGCCGTGTTCTAAAGATATAAGTGAATCACAAGAGCAAAAGTATCTAGCTCAAAAGATATAAGTGAAGCACTATGAGCAAAAGTGTCTAGCTCAAAAGATATAAGTGAGAAACTCTGAGCATTCTAGCGAAATCACGATGAGTGCATGTCTCTCTCTCTCAAAAAGGTGTGCAGCAAGGATGATCATGACACAACAAAAAGAAAATACTCCTAAGATACAAGACTCTCCAAGCAAAACACATATCATGTGGTGAATAAAAATATAGCTCCAAGTAATGTTACCGATAGATTGAAGACGAAAGAGGGGATGCCTTCCCGGGGCATCCCCAAGCTTAGGCTTTTTGGTGTCCTTGAATTTGGCTTGGGGTGCCTTGGGAATCCCCAAGCTTGAGCTCTTTCCACTCCTTATCTCTTTGTCCATGAGAACATCACCCAAAACTTGAAAACTTCACAACACAAAACTTAAACAGAAACTCGTGATAACATTAGTACAAGAAAACAAACTACCATTTCTTTTGTTACTGTAGAAAACTTGAATTCCATCTATATTGATGATGGGATACTCTATTCTCACTTTTCCATGGCTAGTACCCCCCGATACTAACCATAGTTTCATCAAAACAAGCAACCAACCCAAGAAAAACATAATCTGTCAAAAACAGACCAGTCTGTAGAAATCTGTATACTTCGTATACTTATGGTACCTCAAAAAATCTAAACAATTACGAAGGCCTGGGTAAAAAGCATATAAATCAGTAGCAAAAAGAATCAACTCAAAATCTCTTTCTGAATAAAAATGAAAAATCATCTCGTGAGCAAAACGTTTCTGTCTTTTTCCAGCAAGATCAAACAACCGTTACCAAGACTAGTCATAAAGGCTTTGCTTGGCTCAAACAAAAAAAGAAACACAAAAAACACAATAACAACAGAATTATGAAATTGTGGACGAAACAAAACATAAAGAAAAACATAAATTCATTGGGTTGCCTCCCGAGAAGCGCTATTGTTTAACGCCCTTAGCTAGGCATAGAAGCGATAGAATCACGTATCGCCGTCTTTGGTGCTCAAACCATAAGTGGCCCTCATCATGGATTCATAAGGCAATCTTATTTTATTTCTAGGAAAGTGTTCCATGACCTCACTCAAAGGAAATAGAAATCTAATATTCCCTTCCTTCATATCGATGATAGCACCGATAGTCCTTAGGAAAGGTCTACCAAGAATAATGGGGCATGAAGGATTGCAATCAATGTCAAGCACAATGATATCCACGGGTACATAGTTCCTATTTGAAACAATAAGAACATCATTTATCCTTCCCATGGGTTTCTTGACAGTAGAATTAGCAAGATGCAAATTAAGAGAACAGCTCTTCAATCTCATTAAAACCCAGAACATCACATAAAGACTTTGGAATCGCAGAAACACTAGCACCCAAATCACACAAAGCATTGCACTCATAGTTTTTGATTTTGATCTTGATGGTAGGTTCCCACTCATCATGAAGCTTTCTAGGGATAGAGACTTCCAATTCAAGTTTCTCATTAAGAGATGTTATCATAGCTTCGATGACATGATCGGTAAAGGCTTTGTTTTGGCTATAAGCGTGTGGAGAGTTCAACATGGATTGCATTAAAGAAATGCATTAAATCAAGGAGCAACTATCATAATTGAATTCCTTAAAATCCACGGTAGTAATTTCAATACTACTCAAAGTTTTAACGTATTCTACTCCACTTTTAATGCTTTTAGCATCAAGATAGATGGACTCCGAATCGTTGGGGCACTTTTCAACCAAAGTGGATTCATATCCAGCCCCATAATCATTAGGTTTGACACAAGAAAACAAAGATTCAATGGGAGTCACACCAAGCACTTTAAGATCTTCGTGATTCTCATCACGAGATCACGCCTTTTTAAGCCATTCATGTCTAGCACGAATTTGGGCGGTTCTTTCTTGGCTATCAATCATGGAAACACGCATAGCTTTCAAAGTTTCATCCATGTTGATTTTGGGAAGAGCACATCTAACTTTCAAAGCATCAACATCACTAGAAATTCTATCCACGCTCTTAGCCAAATCGTCAATTTTGAGCAGTTTTTCCTCTATGGACGCATTGAAAATCTTTTGAGAGTTGATAAACTCTTTGATATTACTCTCTAGATCAAAGGGTAATCTATTGTAATTTCCATGATTATTGTTGTAGGAGTTGCCAAAGTTATTAGAGGAGTTACTAGGAAAAGGCCTAGGAACATAGTTTCCTCTAAAAGCATTGTTGTTGCCAAAGTTATTCCTACCAACAAAATTAACGTCCAAGCTAGCGTTGCTACTCTCAATCAAAGAAGACAAAGGCATATCATTAGGATCCAAAGGAGCACTTCTACTAGCAACCAAATTCATTAACTCATCCATCTTAGCACTCAACGAGTTAACTTCCTCTATAGCGTGTACCTTCTTACTAGTAGGTGACCGTTCAGTGTGCCACTGAGAGTAGTTAGTCATGATGTTGTCTAAGAGCTTTGTGGCTTCTCCTAACGTGATTTCCATGAACGTTCCACCTGAGGCGGAGTCCAAGATATTTCTAGAAGCGAAATTCAAGCTAGCGTAAAAGATTTGAATAATCATCCAAAGGCTCAAGCCATGAGCGGGACAATTTCTAATCATTAATTTCATTCTCTCCCAAGCTTGTGCAACATGTTCATGATCAAGTTGCTTGAAATTCATGATATCATTACGGAGAGAGATGATCTTAGCTGGCGGAAAATAGTTTGATATATAAGCATCTTTGCACTTGTCCCAAGAATAGATACTATTTTTGGGCAAAGAAGAAAACCAAGTTTTTGCACGATCTCGCAACGAGAAAGGAAAAAGCTTCAATTTAATCACGTCATTATCCACATGTTTTTCTTTTGCATATCGCAAAGATCAATGAACGTATTGAGATGGGATGCGGCATCTTCACTAGGAACGCCAGAGAATTGCTCTTTCATAACAAGATTCAGCAAAGCGGCATTGATTTCGTATGACTCCGCACTAGTGGCGGGAGCAATCGGAGTACTAATAAAATCATTATTATTAGTATTCGAGAAGTCACAAAGTTTGGTTTTTTCGTTCATGGTGACTTCAGCAAGCACGCAAGCACACAAGCAAATAAAGAACGTGCGAGAAAAAGGGGGAACGAAAAGGCGAACGAAAAAGGCAAATTGGTGAAGTGGGGGAGAGGAAAATGAGAGGCAACTCGCAAAGTAAGTTAACGCAAGAGATGAGTTTGCGACACCTACTTGGATGAGTTCTTGACTTGATCTTCCTCCCCGGCAACGGCGCCAGAAATCCTTCTGCTATCCCCAAGATAACATCGCCAGAAATTGACACGTTGATAGAGGCTGGGCTTGCGTTGGTTTTTCCCTTGAAGAGGAAAGGGTGATGCAGCACAGGAGCAGTAAGTATTTCCCCCAGTTTCAGAACCAAGGTATCGATCCAGAAGGAGGGTCTCGTCAAGTCCAGAGTACCTGCGCAAACACAAACAAGCTTGCACCCAACGCTTCAAAGGGGTTGTCAATCCCTTCCAGATTGTTTGCAAAGTGAGATCTGAAGGCGGAAAAGTGCAACAAAGTAAAGAGTGTAAGGCTGAAAATATGGTGTGGAGTAGACCCTGGGGCCATAGTGTTCACTAGAGGCTTCTCTCAAAATAGCAAGTATCACGGTGGGTGAACAAATTACTGTCGAGCAATTGATAGAACCGCGCAAAGTCATGATGATATCTAAGGCAATGATGATACATATAGGCATCACGTCCGAGGCAAGTAGACCGATACTTTCTGCATCTACTACTATTACTCCACACATCGACCGCTATCCAGCATGCATCTAGTGTATTGAGTTCATGACAAACAGAGTAACGCCTTAAGCAAGATGACATGATGTAGAGGGATAATCTCAAACCAATGATGAAAACCCCATCTTTTTACCCTTGATGGCAACAACATGATACGTGCCTCGCTACCCCTTCTTTCACTGGGTGAGGTCACCTCACGGTATGAACCCAAACCCAAGCACTTCTCCCATTGCAAGAATCATAGATCTAGTTGGCCAAACAAAATCCACAACTGGAAGAGAATTACAAGGATATGAAATCATGCATAAGAGAGATCAGAAGAAACTCAAATAAGATTCATAAATAATCTGATCATAAATCCACAATTCATTGGATCTCGACGAACACACCGTAAAAGAAGATTACATCGGATAGATCTCCATGAAAATCATGGAGAACTTTGTATTGAAGATCCAAGAGAGAGAAGAAGCCATCTAGTTACTAGCTATGGACCCGTAGGTCTATAGTGAACTACTCACGCATCATCGGAGAGGTCATGGTGTTGATGGAGAAGACCTCCGTGTCCGAATCCCCCCTCCGGCAGGGCACCAGGGCGTGCCCCAGATGGGATCTGGAGGAGACAGAAGCTTGCGGCGGCGGAAAAGTGATTACGATGATCTCTTGATTTTTCTGAAATTTATGGGAATAGATAGGCGAAAGTCCTAGGGCAAAGGGCGTCCAGGGGGCCCACAAGCCTGGATGGCGCGGCCCCCCTGGCCGCGGGGTGGGGGCTTGTGGGGCCCGTGGGGCTCTTCTACCTCGGCTCCCAAGTTCGCCGATCTTCTTCCGTTCCAAAAAAATCTTTTCGGGGATTTTCTTCCGTTTGGACTTCGTTTCAAAATCTCCTCTGAAAGGGGTCAAAAACATGGAAAAAATAGGAACTCGCACTTGGCACTGATTTAATAAGTTAGTCCCAAAAAATATATAAAAGGCATGCAAAACATGCAAAGTTTGACAAGATAATAGCATGAAACCATTAAAAATTATAGATACGTTGGAGACGTATCACTGGCCTCCTCCACCGTCGGCCCCCTCGTCATCTCCTCCACTAGCCTCCTCATCTCTTCCCCATCGGCTCCACCGAGCCTCGCTGCCCCGATCCCGACAACGCCGGTGAGCTCCGGGCCCGGCCACCCTCTCCTCCTTACCTCCGTTCCGGCGAACACCGCCGCGTTCCGACGCCGTTGAGCTCCTGTAGGTGGAGGTTGCCTCCTCTCTCTCTTTGTGTTGAGAGAGATGTGTGTGAGTTGAGAGATGGCAGTGAGAGAGAAGCGAGACGGTAGAGAAAATAAAAATAAAAGATATGTATGTATTATGTATGTATGTATGTATGTACTTGAATATGTATGCGTGTATGTAAAGAAAATACATTATGTATATGTGTGTGTTGTGCTGTGGTGTGGCCAATGCCACTTACCGATGGGGCCAAACCCCCCACTCCCACTGACACGGAGACCCCACACAAACCCTGTTAAAATAATAATAAAATAAAAATAAATTTAAATATAAAAATATGTATATGATTTTCTTAATAAAATAAATAAGTAATTAATTAGTTAAGTTAATTAATTAATTAATTTGTCAATTAATTAGTTAGATAATTAAGTATTAGTAATAATGATTATGAGTAAATAGATTAATTAGATAATATGTTAATTAGGATAATTAAATTATCTTATTAGAATATGACACGTGGGTCCCCCATTTAATTAATCTGATTAATTAATAATTGAACCTCATTAAAAAAATTGTCTATGATACATGGGACCCACTGGTCAGCTGACCAGTCAACTGCTGATGTCAGCATGGCATCATGCTGATGTCATAATTGCATTTAATTGAATTAATTAAATCTGTTTTTAATTCCTAAATATTAATAAAACTTTAAAAATTATTATACAATAAACCGTAGCTCAGATGAAATTATTTTCAACATGAAAGTAGATCAGCTGAACGAGACGAACCCGAAATGCGGTCCATTCGTCTGTCACGCGTCCCTAGTATAGCAAATGTGGAACTTTTTCCATCGTTTTCAGTCTGACCGGTAGTGGCCAAAGACCCGGGAAATATCATCTCATATTTTCCCGACCCGTCTATGATGGATGTTACTGCGTTAGCTCATGCCTAGCCTGCATATTGCCATATCATGCTTAGTGTTGCACCTGTTGCTATTATTTATTGTTTCTCCCCCCTATTTTTACTGGTAGACCCCGAGAGTGCCGCTGCTACCGGGTACATCTACGACCCTGCCGACCAGCCCTTTGCCGTAGAGCAACAAGGCAAGCAAACCCCCCTTGATCATTCCTATATCGCCGATTTCTTTCTCCCTCATGCTTGCATTAGTATTTTGCTACTGTTGTAGTTAGCTCCTATATCTGATGCATAGCCTAATTATTGATGAATTGCTACTTTCAGTATCGCACATTAAATTGTTTAGTATATGTGGAGCAGTCATCCCCTCTGACCCCGTTGTCCAGTTGCCCCGCTTTGTTTTCAAGTCTCGATCTGTGATCGATGAGCCAGACCCGACACAACACTTACACCCCCCTTAGTTGTACGACGCTACAGAGATAATATTGGGTACCGAGGGTGACACCTCGCGAAGTACTCGTGATGATATCTCTATAGTACAGCTAGTCGATCGTGGTTATCGAGGGTGATTCCTCTTTCACCATTCCCGACGATGCCTCTGTCGTGCAACCACTCAAGTGTGGGACCCTCGAGGGTGATTCCTCTAACTCCACCTTGACGGATTACATCGTTCGTAATCCAACGAGGGTGATACCTCGGATTCCCCCTGATGTTACAACCACACAGTTACTTGACCATTTTACTGGGATCTTTGATGAATAGATGTTAGGTGGGTGGATTCCCGCGTGTTTGTGTCGATGACATACTTAAAATGATAATGGATTTGGGTATTTGATCTGGGTTGGTCGGAGACCTTTTCGCACTAACAGGCTATGCGGGAAGAATTCTGGGTAATCGACATCGCGGTATCAGCCGAAGCTCTTCAGACGTCAGCGGTGGAGCGGCGCGCGCCCGAGTGGTCCCGAGATGCATCGCTTCTTGTATTGAGGGGTGCTTGGACTGACATCGGCCGCCCACGCATCATGCAGGAGCGCGGAGGGCAAGTGGGTCCACGAACCCTTTGTGCTTAGGATTAAGACCGGCGGGCTGGCCTATCTGCTGAGCTTAGGTGGGGCTGCGATGTGTCGATATTCCGAGGCCAGGCATGACCCAGAAAAGTGTGTTCGACCAGAGTGTTATCGAGCATGACGGGAAACTTGGTGCACCCGTGCAGTGATGAAAATTAACTATTCGGATAGCCGTGTCCACGGTTACAGGACGACTTGGAGTTTTGCCCTGATCTTATACAACTACAACTTTTACTTAACTGGAATTAGTTGCTCCGGGATTGCTTCCTCGCAGGGAGTTGAGGGAGGATCTCTCGGTGTGACCTCATATTATTATTGCTGCAACAATATGACAATTAATTGTGTTACCTTGCTCTACTCTCGTCTATGGGTGCAAGATCCTGAAGATCCTTGTCTTCGATAGGACTAGGCCTTCTCCCTCTTTTCTCGCATTGCTGCAGTCAGTCCACATATAAAACCCCTTCTTTGATACTGATGCACACTTAGCTTAGTTCTGATATAAGTCTTGGGATTACTTTGGATGAGTACTCACCGTTGCTTTTATCCCCCTTTGTCCCCTTGATCCGTTGCTGCGACCAGATGATGGAGCCGAGGAGATGGAGTTTCCTGCCGACGCGTGCCACCCCGATGGTGACTTCTTCGTGGAGGCCGCTAAAGACCAGGAGTAGTTAGGAGGTTCCCCTGCAGGAGGCCTCACCTCGTTCGATCGTTGTATCTTTTGTGCTAGCCTTATCCAAGGCACCCCATGTTTAATGTCTGTACTCAGATATTGTTGCTTCCGCTGACTCATGTGTTTATCGAGCTTTTGTATTCTAGCCCTCGAGGCCCCTGGCTTGTAATATGAAGCTTGTATTGTTTTATTTGTGTCTAGAGTTGTGTTGTGATATCTTCCCGTGAGTCCTTGAGTTTTATCCGACGCATTTGCATGTATGATTAGCGTACGATTAAATCGAGGGCATCACAGCTATCAAAACTATCATATTACTGTGCTAGTCATCACTGTGGTGCAGATACAAAATCTCCAAGTGTGGTTGAATTGACAACTCTGCTGCTAATATGTGCAAATATTCTTTGGCTCTGATACGTCCATTTTGCATCATGCTTTCATGTTGATATTTATCGCTTTTTGGGCTGTTATTTCACTCCACAGTACAATACTTATGCCTTTTCTCTCTTATTTTGCAAGGTTTACTTGAAGAGGGAGAATGCCGGCAGCTGGAATTCTGGCCTGAAAAAGGAGCAAGTTTGAGATGCCTATTCTGCGCAACTCCAAAAGCCGTGAAAATCAATGGGGAATTACTTCGGATATGAAAAATACTAGGCGGAAGAAGTACCAGATGGGCGCCACCTGGAGGCCACAAGCCTGCCAGGCCCGACCTACCCCCTGGCCGAGCCTGGGGGGCTTGTGGGCCCCCTGTTGCCCCTCAGGCGCTCATCTTTTGCTATATGAAGGGTTTTGTCCGGAAAAAAAATCAGAAGGGAGCTTTTTCGTGGATTTGCCGCCGCAACTAGGCGGAACTTGAGCAGAACCAATCTAGAGCTCCGGCAGGACGATCCTGCCGGGGAAACTTCCCTCCCGGAGGGGGAATCGTCGCCATCGTCATCACCAACACTCCTCTCATCGGAGGGGACTCGTCACCATCAACATCTTCATCAGCACCATATCATCTCCAAACCCTAGTTCATCACTTGTAACCAATCTCCGTCTCACGACTCCGATTGGTACTTGTAAGGTTGCTAGTAGTGTTAATTACTCCTTGTAGTTGATGCTAGTTGGATTATTTGGTGGAAGAGTTTATGTTCAGATCGTTGATGCTACTCATTACCTCTCTGGTCATGAATATGATTATGATTTGTGAGTAGTTACTTTTGTTCCTAAGGACATGGGACAAGTCATGCTAATAGTAGTCATGTGAATTTGGTATTCGTTCAATATTTTGATGTGTTGTATGTTGTTTTTCCTCTAGTGGTGTTATGTGAATGTCGACTACATAACACTTCACCATTATTTGGGCCTTGATGAAGGCATTGGGAAGTAGTAAGTAGATGATGGGTTGCTAGAGTGACAGAAGCTCAAACCCTAGTTTATGTGTTGCTTCGTAAGCGGCTGATTTGGATCCACTAGTTTAATGCTATGGTTAGACTTTGTCTTAATTCTTCTTTCGTAGTTGCAGACGCTTGCGAGAGGGGTTAATCATAAGTGTGATGCTTGTCCAAGTAAGGGCAGTACTCAAGCGCCCGTCCACCCACATATCAAACTATCAAAGTAACGAACGTGAATCATATGAACATGATGAAAACTAGCATGACAGAAATTCTCGTGTGTCCTCGGGAGCGTTTTTCCTCCTATAAGACTTTGTCCAGGCTTGTCCCTTGCTACAAAAGGGATTGGGACACTTTGCTGCAGCATTGCTACTTTTTTTACTTGTTGCTTGCTATGAATCACCTCACCATACAATCACTTCTTACCGATAATTTCAGTGCTTGCAGATATTACCTTGCTGAAAACCACTTGTCAGATCGTTCTGCTCCTCATTGGGTTCGACACTCTTACGTATTGGAAGGACTATGATAGATCCCCTATACTTGTGGGTCATCAAGACTCTTTTCTGGCGCCGTTGCCTGGGAGTGAAGCGCCTTTGGTAAGTGGAACTTGGTAAGGAAACATTCATATAGTGTGCTGAAATTTATTGTCACTAGGGATACTAATCCTTTGAGGGGCTTGTCAGGGGTATCTTCACCTCGAACGGAAGCACAAATAGTTTCCCTCAACCTACTGCACCTACTTAAAATATTTTCTTTGAATTTCCTTCGGGTATGGTTGAGAAACTGCTGGCTAATCCTTTTACACGAGACAGAACATCACATCCATACTTGCATCTAATCTATGTAGATGAAGTGTGTGGTTTATTTAAGCTTGGAGGTTTGCCCGAGGATGAGGTCAAGAAGAAGGTCTTTCCTTTATCTTTGAAGGATAAGGCGTTGACAAGGTATAGGCTATGTGATGTTACTGGATCATGGGACTACAATCGGTTGAAATTGGAATTTCGTCAAAAGTTTTATCCTATGCATTTAGTACATCATGATCGAAATTATATTTATAATTTTTGGCCTCGTGATAGATAAAGCATCGCTCAAGCTTGGGGGAGGCTTAAATCAATGTTATATTCATGCCCCAATCATGAGCTCTCGAGAGAAATTATCATTCAGAACTTGTATGCTCGACTTTCTCATGATGATCGCACCATGCTTGACACTTCTTGTACCGGTTCTTTTATGAAGAGAGATATTGACTTCAAATGGAATTTATTGGAGAGAACTAAACGCAACGCTGAATATTGGGAGCTTAAAGAAGGTACGGAGTCAGGTATGAATTTCCAGTTTGATTGCGTTAAATCCTTTGTTGAAACAAATACTTTTTGTGACTTTAGCGCTAAGTATGGACTTGACTCCGAGATAGTAGCTTCATTGTGTGAATCATGCTGCTCATGTTGATCTCCCCAAAGATAAGTGGTTTAAATATCAGCCTCCTTTAGAAGTCAATGTAGTTAAACCCAATCCAGTTGAAGAGAGAGTCATTGCCTATAATGATCCTCTTGTCCCCAGTGCTTACATTGAGAAACCACCTTTCCCTGTTAGGATAAAGGATCATTCTAAAGCTTCAACTATGATATGTAGAGGCTACATTAGAACACCTACACCCCCTGAGCAAATTAGAGTTGAACCTAGCATTGCTATTATCAAAGATCTTCTGTCCGACGATGTTGAGGGACATAATATTCACTTCTGTGAAGATGCTGCTAGAATTGCTAAACCTCATGCTAGAGACAAACATAGTCCTGTTGTTGGCACGCCTGTTGTTTCTGTTAAGATAGGAGATCATTGCTATCATGGTTTATGTGACGTGGGTGCTAGTGTTAGTGCAATACCTCAATCCTTATATGATGAAATCAAAGATGAGATTGCACCTATTGAGATAGAGCCTATTGATGTCACTATTCAGCTTGCCAATAGAGATACTATCTGCCCTGTGGGAATTGTTAGGGATGTTGAAGTCTTGTGTGGTAAAACGAAGTATCCTGCTGATCTCCTCGTTCTTGCTACTACCCAAGATAGCTTTCGTCCCATCATATTTGGCAGACCTTTTCTTAATATCGTCAATGCTCGTATTGAGTGTGAGAAGCAGACTGTCACTGTTGGCTTTGAAGGTTTGTCACATGAGTTCAATTTCTCCAAGTTTGGTAGACAACCTCATGAAAAGGAGTTGCCTAGTAAGGATGAAACTATTGCCTTAGCTTCTATTGTCGTGCCTTGTACTGATCCCTTAGAGCAATACTTGCTTGAGCATGAAAATGATATGCATATGGATGAAAGGGATGAGATAGATAGAGTTGTCTTAGAACAATATCCTTTCCTTAAGAGTAATCTGTGTGTTGAACTTCTTGGGGATCCATCCCCACCAAAGGGTGATCCTGTGTTCGAGCTTAAACAGATGCCTGATACTCTTAAGTATGCTTATCTTGATGAAAAAGAGATATATCCTGTTATAATTAGTGCTAGCCTCTCTGAGCACGAAGAAAAAAATTACTAAAAACTCCGAGGAAGCACCATGCTGCTATTGGATATGATCTTAAGGGCATTAGTCCCACTCTATGCCAGCACAAGATCAAAACTGATCCTGATTCCAAACCAGTTGTTGATCATCAAAGGAGATTGAATCTTAAGATGAAAGAAGTAGTAAGAAAAGAAATACTAAAGCTCCTGGAGGCAGGTATTATTTATCCTGTTGCTAATAGCTATTGGATGTGTCCGGTGCATTGCGTCCCTAAAAAGGGAGGTATTACCGTTGTCCCTAATGATAAGGATGAATTGATCCCACACAGGATTATTACTGGCTAAAGGATGGTGATCGATTTTAGGAAATTGAATAAAATCACTAGGAAAGATCATTACCCTTTGCCTTTTATCGACCAAATGCTAGAAAGACTGTCTAAACACACACACTTCTGCTTTCTAGACGGTTATTCTGGTTTCTCCCAAATACCAGTTGTGCAATATGATCAGGAGAAAACCACTTTCACCCGCCCTTTCGGTACCTTTGCTTATAGATGTATGCCTTTTGGCTTATGTAATGCACCTGCCACCTTTCAAAGATGTATGATGGCTATATTCTCTGACTTTTGTGAAAAGATTGTTGAGGTTTTCATGGATGACTTCTCCATTTACGGGTCTTCCTTTGATGATTGCCTCAGCAACCTTGATCGAGTCTTGCAGAGATGTAAAGACACCAATCTTGTCTTGAATTGGGAGAAGTGCTACTTTATGGTCAATGAAGGCATCATCTTAGGACATAAAATTTCTGAAAAAGGTATTGAAGTCGATAAGGCTAAGGTTGATGCAATCGAGAAAATTCCATACCCCACAGATATCAAAGGTATAAGAAGTTTCCTTGGTCATGCTGGTTTCTATAGAAGGTTCATTAAAGACTTCTCTAAAATTTCTAGGCCTCTTACCAATCTCTTGCAAAAGGATATTCCTTTTGTTTTTGACGATGATTGCGAGGAAGCGTTTGAAATACTTTAGAGGGCTTTGATAACTGCACCTATTGTTCAACCATCTGATTGGAACTTACCTTTTGAAATTATGTGTGATGCTAGTGATTATGCTGTTGGTGTTGTCTGCTACCCTTCCCCAGCAACGGCGCCAGAAAAGAGATGCTTCCAGTTGCTCAACTATTAGCAATTGTCTTGCAATGGCCCACCAGCGTGTGGGATCGCGGCAGTTTTCGAGGGTAGAGTATTCAACCCAAATTTGTTGGTTCGACACGATGGGAGTGAAAGGATATTCTCCAGTATTAGCAGTTGAGTTGTCGGCTCAACCACACCTGAAAGATTAGTATCTGCAAGCAGGATATAAGCAGCAAAGGTAGTATGATAGGAACGGTGCTAGGAAAGAATCTGTTGACGGCAGATTATTCCTAACTGAAGAATCAATGGCGCCAGAAAAGTATTGTAGCAGGTAGTAGCAGTGTAACGAGTAACAACAGTGGCAAGGAACAACAATAGTGACAGCAGAAGCAAGTAGCAACAGTAGCAAGTAACAACAACAACAAGTAACAGTAGTGGCAGCGGCAGCAGGACAAAGCAAGTAACAGTAGCAGCAAGTAACAGTAGCAGCAAGTAATAGTAGCAGCAACAGTAGTAACAGCAGCAGAGCAAAACAAGTAACAGTAGCAGCAATAGTAGTAACAGCAGCAGAGCAAAGCAAGTAACAACAGCAGTGGGACAAACTCGTAGGCAATGGATAGGTGATTTGTTGGATGACATTCATCATGCAACAGTTATAACATGGAGAGATATGTGGCTAGCTCCCGTTCGTCAATGTGATGTAGGCATGCATTGCGTGTGTAGTCATACGTGCTTAGGGAAAAGTACTTGCATGACATCTATTGTCCATCCCTCTCGTGGCAGCGGGATCCAAATGGATACTACGGGATATTAAGGTTCTCCTTTTAATAAAGAACCGGACCAACGCATTAGCACTTGGTGAACGCATGAACTCCTCAAACTATGGTCATCACCGGGAGTGGTTCCGGTAATTGTCACTCCAGGGTTGCCGGATCATAACACATAGTAGGTAACTACAACTTGCAAGATCGGATCTAAAACACACATATATTGGTGACAACATAATAGTTTCAGATCTGAAATCATGGCACTCGGGCCCTAGTGACAAGCACTAAGCATGGCAAAGTAGTAGCAACATCAATCTCCGAACGTAATGGATACTAGGGATCAATCCCCGTCAAAAGTAACTCGATTACATGATAGATCTCATCCTACTCATCACCACCCAGCGAGCCTACGAATAGATTACTCATGAACGATGAAGATCTTCATGGAATTGGAGAAGGAAGAAGGTTGATGATGCCGATGGCGACGATCTCCTTGATCCGGAGCCCAAAACGGACTCCAGATCTGCCCTCGAGGGAAAGAACGGGGTGTGGCGGCGCCTCTGGATCGTGAAACGCGATTAACTCCTCTCCCTTCATTTTTTCCGGGATGAAAGGGAATAAATAGCGCCGGAATTGGGGGGCGACAGAGCCACGTGGGCCCCACAAGCTTGGTAGCCACGGCCAGGGGGGATGCCGCGGCTACAGGGCTTGTGGCCCACTGGTCCGTCCCCTCGAGTGGATCTTTGCGCAGGTATTTTTCATATTTTCCAGAAATATTCTCCGTAAATTTTCAGGACGTTCCGAGAACTTTCATTTCTCCACAAAAACAACACCATGGCAATTCTGCTGAAAACAGCGTCAGTCCGGGTTAGTTCCATTTAAATTATGCAAATTAGAGTCCAAAACAGGAGCAAACGAGTTTGGAAAAGTAGATAGGATGGAGACGTATCAACTCCCCCAAGCTTAAAACCTTGCTTGTCCTCAAGCAACTCTGTTGACAAACTAAAAGAGAAAGAAAAACTTTGACAAACTCTATTTGATCTTGTTGTTGCAAGTATGTCTAACTCATAACCAGAATTTCAGCAAGATCACAATTCAACCACATAAGCAAGTGACACATAGGTCTCACGGTAATCTAATATCAATGGCATAAACAGCTAGCAAGCAAATAATTATGAGTTTCAGATACCAACAATTCAATCAAAACAAGCATGAAGCAATATGAAAGGTGGTATCTCGCTAGCTCTTTCTGAGACCGCAAAACATAAATGCAGAGCACTTTCAAAGATCAATGGCTGACTAAACATTGTAATTCATAGCAACGAAGATCCAGTCATAGTCACACTCAATATCAATCAAAAGCAAAGCATAAAAATGATAGAGGTGCTCTCCAATTGGTGCTTATATAAGAAGAGGATGACTCAACATAAAAATAAATAGACAGGCCCTTCACAGAGGGAAGCATTGATTTGCAGAGATGCCAGAGCTCAAGCTTTGAAAACAGAGATAATAATTTTAGGTGGCATGCTTTCATTGTCAACACAATGACCAAGAGTTCTCAATACCTTCCATGCTATTCATGCTATAGGCGGTTCCCAAACAGAAAAGTAAAGTTTTAACTCCCCCACCACCAATCAATCACACTCCACGGCTAGTCGAATCCTCGGGTACCGTCCATACTAACATCAATCCGGGGGGAGTCTTGTTTTACAGTTATGTTTTCGATTTAACCGTGGAACTGGGCATTCCAATTACCGACCCCTTTCTCGTGAATGACAGTGAATAAACACATGTCGAGGATAACACGCCTAACATGGAAGATACAAATAGCCCCCTGTCACCACATGAGTGGTTCGGGCATGCAAAACAGATTATTTCTTGAAAGTTTAAAGAATGGCACATGCAAATTTACTTGGAACGGCAGGTAGATACCGCAAATAGGTAGGTATGGTGGACTCTCATGGAAAAACTTTTGGGTTTATGGAAGTGAATGCACAAGCAGTATTCCGCTTAGTACAAGTGAAGGCTAGCAAAAGACTGGGAAGCGACCAACTAGAGAGCGACAACAGTCATCAAGATGCAATGAGTTTGACTAACATTGAGTGCAAGCATGATCAGGATATAAATCACCATGAACACGAACATCATAGAGGCTATGTTGATTTTGTTTCAACTACATGCATGAACATGCGCCAAGTCAAGCCACTTGAATCATTCAAAGGATAATACCATCCTATCATACTACATCATAGTCATCTCAAAATCTATGTTGGCATTGAAGACAAACCATTATAAGCTCCTAGCTAATTAAGCATGGAATCAGAAACTATGATCTCTAAGTTGTCATTGCAAACATGGTTCTCTCTCAACAAAGCTGAATCTGGGACAACAAGCTAGTCATATTTACAAAAACAAAATAGATAGAGTTCATACCAGCTTTTCGAGTCTCAATCACTTTATCATATATCATCATTATTGCCTTTCACTTGCACGATCGAACGATGTGAACAATAATAAGAGTGCTCGTGCATTGGACTAAGCTGAATCTGCAGGCAAACACAAAGGATAAGAGAAAGTAATATGGCTCTTTAACAAATGAACAGGTATGCATGTGAGAGCCACTAAACATTGTAACCATGATCTTCTACCTCGACTCAAAGAAAAAGAAAACTATTTACACGGGAAAGCTCCCAACAAGCAAAAGAACAAAGGAAAATCTTTTTGGGTTTTCTCAAAAGGACACAAAACAAGTAAACAAGAAATCAAAAATAAACTAGCATGGGTAATAAAGTGGCAAAGTGTAAACACCGACTAACAACGTGAAAGCATAAGCATGAATGTAAAGTTGGTGCAACCACGTACTCCCCCAAGCTTAGGCTTTTGGCCTAGCTTGGTCTACTCCCAAGGAGGGAAATAACCAGCTCCGGGATACTCCGGAGCGGACTGTGGATGCCACTGTTGTGTGAGGTCCTCGGGCTCCCACTGATAAACTGGCGTCTGGTACTCGACTGGCGGCTCGGGCGCGGGCACTTGTGGTTGGGCCAAGCCCCAATATGCGTAGATGTTCGAGGGCATAATAGTGTACCTGCCTGCATGAAGATTGAACAAAGAAGGAGTAGGCAAAGTAATAGTTTCATGAGTACCCTGACTAAATACCAGGTTATAAATCATCCGTCTACTAGTATCTCTATCCAGAAAATCATGGCGAACCATGCTGTCATAATCCAGATATTTCTCAGGAAGAAGCATTTCTTCTTCCTCACGAAGTCTAATAGGTATCTGAAAGTGTCTAGCAAGACGAGTAGCATAGATACCTCCATAGACGACACCTTTGGAACGGTTTGTGTTCAACCGCTGAGCTACTATAGCACCTAGGCTATAAGTCTTATTGTTATAAAGGCCTTCGTGCAAAACTGCAAGGTCTCGAGAACTAAGTGATCCAGCCTCCCCACAGCCAATCAAACATTTTCCCACAAATAATGAGAAGTACCGAAGCAGAGGAAAATGTATGCTAGCAATCCTAGCGCGAGACACTCCTCTCTCCTCTCCAACAGCAATAGTATCTATGAAAGCCTCCAAGTCCCGTGGACGAGGATCATGAATATCCCCAACATAAGGTAATTTCCACACATTGCAAAAATCCTGTAGTGTCATGCGCTGGGGGATATCGTATAACATGAACTCAACCATAGGAGGATTCTTCCTCGGATAAAAGTTGAAGCTTTGAACGAAAATATTGGTGAGGAGGAGGTATTGTGGGCACTTATCTTCAACGGACGCGGTAAGACCTGCGTTCTCCACCAAGTACTAAAAGTCTTCATAAAGCCCAGGGGCGCGCAAAAAATCATCACTTGGCAACTCGCACGCTCGGACTTCTGTGACTCGAGGAACCACTTACTTGGGGTGGTTCTTCTCATCCTGCTTGGGGTTACGGCTTGAAGAGCCTCTCAAGAACCTCCTCATCTTTCCCCTTTTCTAACTCTGAAAAATTCTGAAATTTTTAGAGACTTCGAAAGAAAAGTGAGTAAGGAATAACCCAACTCGTAGCAACTACTCCTACTAGTGCCTAGAGACCGTATCACGCGCTAAAACTACTTGGGACCAGCTAGAATCAACATTTCAAGCTCAAGAACTGGGTCACCAAGGTAGCAAGAATACGCGAATGATAAAGCACTAGAGTATAAACTAATTGGACCAATGGAGGAGTCACTTACCAAGGAGTAATTTCCTCGTAACGGTTCGGAGAATGGTGCTTTGGGAAAGGAGATCGAAAATCACAGCCAAATGAGCAAGAACACGGGTTTGAGCTGCGAAACGATTTTTCTGGAGGTAGAAGAAGAGGATGGGAGCTGGAATGAGTGGAGGGGGTCCCTATGGGCCCCACAAGCTTGGTAGCCACGGCAAGGGGGGGAGGCCGAGGCTACAGGGCTTGTGGCCCAATGGTGTGGCCCCCAGGCCAGCTCTCAGTCCCAGTACTTTCCAAAAAATCCAAAAAAAAATCATATTTGATTTTCAGGACCATCGGAGAACTTTTATTTTTGGGGTACTTTTCTGCAGGACGCTAAAACAGAAAACAGGAAAAACTACACTAAATCTATCATTTTTCTTCTAAGCAACAACAAGTGAAAGCTTAAAACAGAGGTATGTGACTCTTTGATTCATCCATTTCATGGTCGTCAAAAGAAATCCGTCAATGGGGTTGATCAAATTCTCATGACAAAACTTTTTCGAATCGCAAAAGGAAACGGAGAATTGTCGAATAGCCACTAAGTCACCCCAATGGGGATATGAATCTCCCCAACAAGCAAAGCATACTTCATCTTAACACGAGGAATAGGGCATTCAAAGCTCCCAATAAAAATCGATGAAGTTTTTTGATAGCATTGATGCAATGTACTTGATATCGTTTCTTCGGAAAGTGCACTGTATGCTCATTATCGTTGACATGGAAAGTGACATTGCCTTTGTTGCAATCTATAACAGCCCCTGCAGTGTTTAAAAAGGGTCTTCGGAGGATGACAGCCATGGCATCATCCTCGGGAATATCCAAGATAACAAAGTCTGTTAAGATAGTGGTGTTAGCAACCACAACACACACATCCTCGCAAATGCCGACAAGGAAAGCAGTTGATTTGTCGGCCATTTGCAGAGAAATTTCAGTGGGTGTCAACTTATCCAGTTCAAGTCCACAATAAAGAGAGAGAGGCATAACACTAACACTGGCTCGAAGGTCACATAAGGCAGTTCTTACATAGTTTCCTTTAATGGAGCAAGGTATAGTGGGCACTCCGGGATCACCAAGTTTCTTAGGAGTTCCACCTTTGAAAGTGTAATCGACGAGCATGGTGGAGATCTCAAGATCTGGTATCTTCCGTTTATTAGTCACGATATCTTTCATGTACTTGGCATATGGAGACATTTTGAGCATATCAATTAACCGCATCTGTACAAAGACGGGTCTCAACATTTCAATAAAGCGCTCAAAATCCTCATCATCCTTTTTCTTGGATGGCTTAGGAGGAAAGGGCATAGGTCTGTGAACCCATGGCTCCCTTTCTTTACCATGCTTCCTAGCAGTGAAGTCATTCTTATCATATCTCTTAGGTTGTGGGTTATCAGGATTAACCGTAGGTTCAATCTCCACATCCTTATCATTGCTAGGTTGAGCATTATTATGAACATCGCTGTCCATATTGTCACCAGGTTCATGTTCATCACCAGATTGTGTTTCTGCATCAGACGCGGAAATATCATTTGGTTCTTCAGGTGTGACAGTATTTGGTGAACTGACATGTAGGTTTCTATCATCATTCTTCTTTTTCTTAGGATGACTGGGTGTATCAACATTAATTCCTTGAGAATCTTGATCAATTCTCTTAGGATGGCCTTCAAGATAAAAAGGTTCCTGAGTCATTTTGCCTCCTCTAGTAATGACTCCGATAGAGTTGTCATTTAATTCGTTGAGCAATTCATTCTGAGCTTGAAGTACCTGTTCTACCTGAGTAGTAATCATAGAGGCATGTTTACTCAGAAGCTTCAGATCATTGACATTTCTGTCTACACAAGCACTTAAATGACTAAGCATACGAGTACTTTGTTCCAATTGTCTGCTAACATAATCATTGAAACTATGTTGTTTGGCAACAAAGTTGTCAAATTCATCAAAGCATAGGCTAGCAGGTTTCTCAAAAGGAATATCACTCTCATTGAATCTACGCAGAGAATTCACCCCTACTACTTGTATCGGGTTATCGAGACCATGGATCTCTTCGATAGGCGGTAGATTTTTGACTTCTTCAAATCTAATGCCTTTCTCTTGCATAGATTTCTTGGCTTCTTGCATATCTTCGGGACTAAGGAATAGAATACCTCTTTTCTTAGGAGTTGGCTTAGGAGGTGGTTCGGGAATAGTCCAAGCATTATCGTTGATCAAGATGCTATTCAGTAGAATCTCAGCTTGTTCTATAGTTCGTTCCCTAAAAACACAACCGACACAACTATCTAGGTGGTCTCTAGAAGCATCGGTAAGTCCATTATAGAAGATATCAAATATCTCGTTCTTCTTAAGGGGGTGGCCAGGCAAAGCACTCTGTAGCTGGATGAGCCTCCCCCAAGCTTGTGGGAGACTCTCTTCTTTGAGTTGAGCAAAGTTGTATATTTCCTGCAAGGCAGCTTGCTTCTTATGGGCAGGGAAATATTTCTCACAGAAGTAATAGACCATATCCTGGGGACTACTCACACATCTAGGAGCAAGAGAAGTGAACCAGGCTTTAGCGTCATCCTTTAGAGAGAAAGGAAACAGCTTAAGGATATAGTAGTAGCGGATCTTCTCCTCACTAGTGAAAAGGGTGGCTATATCGTGTAATTTGGTAAGATGGGCTACGACCGTCTCAGACTCATAACCGTGGAAAGGATCAGATTCGACTAGAGAGATTATCTCAGGGTCGACAGAGAATTCATAATCCTCATCGATGATAAAGATAGGTGAAGTGGCAAACTTCGGGTCGTATTTCATCCTAGCTTTCACAGATTTTTCCTTCCACTTGAGAAGTAATTTCTCAGCGTCATAGGCATCCTTACACGCAAGAAAATCCTCAGCTATCTCTCCCTCCATAACATAACCCTCAAGTATATCAGGCAATTCATATCTAGGAGAGCTAGATCTAGCAGGAGCAAAAGCAGGTTCTAACTCAATAGTATCGGCAGTTTCAAAAGCATCACGAGCATTGGCAGTAACTCTAGCAATATGAGCATCAAGGAATACCCCTAGTGGCATATCAGGAAAAGTAGTATCTCTAGCAGTATCAATCATAGCATCATCAAGCATAGTAGCATCTCTAGCATCATCAGGCAAGGCAGTATCAAGCATAGCATCATGGATAGCAGTATCAGGCATAGCATCTCTAGCAGTATCAGGCATAGCATCTCTAGCAGTATCAGGCATAGCATCTCTAGCAGTATCAGGCAAAGTAGCATCATAAGCATCATCAAGCACAGGCGACATATCAAGATTTCTAGCAGGAGGTGGTGTCGCAAACTTACTCATAACTGAAGGTGAATCAAGTGCAGAGATAGATGGCACTTCCTTACCTCCCCTCGTAGTTGAGGGCAAGACTTTGGTTCTTGGATCTTTCAGATTCTTCATAGTGATCAGCAGATATAAATCTCAAGTGACTCAGAGAATAAAGCTATCCGCCCCGACAACGGCGTGAGAAAAATGCTGCTTCCCTTCCCCAACAACGGCGCCAGAAAAGAGATGCTTCCAATTGCTCAACAATTAGCAATTGTCTTGCAATGGACCACGAGCGTGTGGGATCGCGGCAGTTTTCGAGGGTAGAGTATGCAACCCAAATTTGTTGGTTCGACACGATGGGAGTGAAAGGATATTCTCCAGTATTAGCAGTTGAGTTGTTGGCTCAACCACACCTGAAAGATTAGTATCTGCAAGCAGGATATAAGCAGCAAAGGTAGTATGAGAGCAACGGTGCTAGGAAAGAATCTGTTGATGGCGGATTATTCCTAACTGAAGTATTAATGGCACTAGAAAAGTAGTGTAGCAGGTAGTAGTAGTGTAACGAGTAACAACAGTGGCAAGAAACAGCAATAGTGACAGCAGTAGAAGTAGCAACAGTAGCAAGTAACAGCAACAACAAGTAACAGTAGTAGCAACAGTAGTGGCAGCAGCAGCAGGACAAAGCAAGTAATAGTAGCAGCAAGTAACAGTAGCAGCAACAGTAGTAACAGCAGCAGAGCAAAGCAAGTAATAGTAGCAGCAACAGTAGTAATAGCAGCAGAGCAAAGCAAGTAACAGCAGAAGTGGGACAAACTCGTAGGCAATGGATCGGTGATTTGTTGGATGACATTCATCATGCAACAGTTATAACACGGAGAGATATGTGGCTAGCTCTCGTTCATCAATGTGATATAGGCATGCATTCCGTGCATAGTCATACGTGCTTAGGGAAAAGAACTTGCATGACATCTATTGTCCATCCCTCCCATGGCAGCGGGGTCCAAATGGATACTATGGGATATTAAGGTTCTCCTTTTAATAAAGAACCGGACCAACCCCATTAGCACTTGGTGAACGCATGAACTCCTCAAACTAAGGTCATCACCGAGAGTTGTTCCGGTTATTGTCACTCCGGGGATGTCGGATCATAACACATAGTAGGTAACTACAACTTGCAAGATCGGATCTAAAACACACATATATTGGTGACAACATAATAATTTCAGATCTGAAATTATGGCACTCGGGACCTAGTGACAAGCATTAAGCATGGCAAAGTAGTAGCAACATCAATCTCAGAACATAGTGGATACTAGGGATCAATCCCCGTCAAAACTAACTCGATTACATGATAGATCTAATCCTACTCATCAACGCCCAGCGAGCCTACGAATAGATTACTCACGAACGATGAAGAGCTTCATGGAATTGGAGAGGGAAGAAGATTGATGATGACGATGGCGACGATCTCCTTGATCCGGAGCCCAAAACGGACTCCAGATCTGCCCTCCAGGGCAAGAACGGGATGTGGCGGCGCCTCTGGATCGTGATACGCGATGAACTCCTCTCCCTTGATTTTTTCCAGGACGAAAGGGAATAAATAGCGCTGGAATTGGGGGTGGCAGAGCCACGTGGGCCCCACAAGCTTGGTAGCCGCGGGCAGGGGGGAGGCCGCGGCTACAGGGCTTGTGGCCCACTGGCCCGTCCCCTCCGGTGGATCTTTGCGCAGGTATTTTTCATATTTTCCAGAAATATTCTCCGTAAATTTTCAGGACGTTCCGAGAACTTTCATTTCTACAAAAAAACAACACCATGGCAATTCTGCTGAAAACAGCGTCAGTCCGGGTCAGTTCCATTCAAATCATGCAAATTAGAGTCCAAAACAAGGGCAAAAGAGTTTGGAAAAATAGATACGATGGAGACGTATCACTATCCTAGGGCAAAGAGTTGATAAGAAGTTGAATGTTATTCACTATGCTAGTAAAACTCTAGACAGTTCCCAAAGAAACTATGCTACTATGGAAAAGGAATTTTTAGTAGTCGTGTTCGCATGCGAAAAGTTCAGGTCTTACATAGTTGATTCCAAAGTCACTATTCACACTGATCACGCTGCTATTAAATACCTCATGGAGAAGAAGGACGCTAAAACTAGACTTATCAGATGGGTTCTCTTGCTACAAGAGTTTGATTTGCACGTTGTCGACAGGAAGGGTGTTGATAACCCCGTAGCAGATAACTTGTCTAGGTTGGAGAACGTTCTTGATGACCCATAACCTATTGATGATATCTTTCCCGATGAGCAATTGAATGTCATCAATGCTTCACGTAGTGCATCGTGGTATGCTGATTATGCAAACTATATTGTTGCCAAATATATAGCACCTAGTTTCACGTACCAGCAAAAGAAGAAATTCTTCTTTGACTTGAGACATTACTTTTGGGATGATCCTCACCTTTATAAAGAAGGAGTAGATGGTGTTATTAGACGTTGCATACGTGAACATGAACAGGGACAGATCCTACAGAAGTTTCACTCCGAGGCCTACGGAGGACACCATGCGGGAGATAGAACTGCACACAAGGTATTGCAATCAGGTTTATATTGGCCCACTCTCTTCAAGGATGCCCGTGAGTTTGTCTTGTCTTGTGACGAATGTCAAAGAATAGGTAATATCGATAAACGTCAAGAAATGCCCATGAACTATTTACTTGTCATTGAACCATTTGATGTTTGGGGCTTTGATTATATGGGACCTTTTCCAAAATCCAACGAGTATACTCATATCCTAGTTGTTGTTTATTATGTCACTAAGTGCGTAGAAGCTATCCCCACTAGTAGTGCTGATCACAACACCTCTATGAGGATGCTTAAGGAAGTTATCTTCCCTAGATTTGCAGTCCCTAGATATCTAATGACCGACGGTGGTTCACATTTCATTCATGGTGCTTTCCGTAATATGCTTTCTAAGTACGATGTCAACCATATAATTGTATCTCCATATCACCCTCAGTCCAGTGGTCAAGTAGAGCTAAGCAATAGAGAGATTAAACTGATTCTGCAAAAGACTGTCAACAGGTCTAGAAAGAATTGGTCTAAGAAGCTCTATGATGCACTGTGGGCTTATAGAACTGCTTATAAGAATCCCATGGGCATGTCTCCGTACAAAATGGTGTATGGTAAAGCATGTCATCTACCTCTTGAGCTAGAGCATAAAGCTAATTGGGAAATCGAAGAGCTCAACTTTGATTTCAAACTTGCTGGTGAGAAGAGGTTATTTGACATTAGCTCGCTTGAGGAATGGAGAACTCACGCATATGAAAATGCCAAGTTGTTCAAAGAAAAGGTTAAGACGTGGCATGATAAGAGGAAACAAATGCGTGAGTTCAATGTAGGTGATTATGTCTTTCTATACAATTCTCGTTTAAGATTTTTTGCACGCAAGCTTCTCTCTAAATGGGAAGGTCCTTATATTGTTGAGGAAGTATATCGTTCCGGTGCTATCAAGATCAACAACACGGAAGGTAGATGTCGGAGAGTGGTAAACGGGCAGAGAATCAAGCATTACATCTCAGGTACTCCAATAAATGTTCAGAGCAACATTATCAATACCATAACTCCGGAGGAGTACATAAGGGATATTTATCAGCTTGTTTTAGACTCCGAAAATGAGGAGGTATGTAATCCGGTAAGTAAACCGACTCCAAAACTTTTCCCGTAGCAATTGATGACCCTCAAGTATAGGGGATCGCAACAGTTTTCGAGGGTAGAGTATTCGACCCAAATTTGTTGATTCGCCAAAGGGGAAGCGAACGAATATTCTCAAGTATTAGCAGCTGAGTTTGTCAGATTCAACCACACCTGAAAGATTAGTGTCTGCAAGCAAAGTATCAGTAGCAAAGTAGTATGATAGCAACGATGTTAGAAACAGAACTGTTGACGGCAGACTATTCCTAACTGTTGTATCAATGGCGCCAGTAGGTTGCACGTGGACGGGGAAATATTCTTCCCCGACAACGGTGTCGAAAAAGGTCTTGCAACAAGTAACAACGAAGTAGCAAGGAACAACAGTAGCAGCAACAGCAGAGTAGGAGCAGCAGCAACAGAATAACAACAGTAGCAAAAGTGGTAGCAAAGTGGCCCAATCCCTTTTGTAGCAAGGGACAAGCCTAGACAAAGTAACATAGCAAGGACGAGTAGTAAAAGACTCGTAGGCAGTGGATTGGTGATGGATGAGTGTGACGGGTGTGATTCATCATGTAACAGCTATAACACGGAGAGATAAGTGACTAGCTCCCATTCGTCAATCTAATGTAGGCATGTATTCCGTATGTAGTCATACGTGCTTAGGGAAAAGAACTTGCATGACATCTATTGTCCATTCCTCCCGTGGTAGTGGGGTCCTAATGGAAACTACGGGATATGAAGGTTCTCCTTTTAATAAAGAACCGGGCCAACGTATTAACATGTGGTGCATACATGAACTCCTCTTACTATGGTCATCTCCGGGAGTGGTTCCGGCTATTGTCACTCCGGGGTTGCCGGGTCATAACACATAGTAGGTGACTACAACTTGCAAGATAGGATCTAAAACACAGATATATTGGCGACAACATAATAGGTTCAGATCTGAAATCATGGCACTCGGGCCCTAGTGAGAAGCATTAAGCATAGCCAAGTAGTAGCAACATAAATCTAGAACATAGTGGATACTAGGGATCAATCCCCGTCAAAACTAACTCGATTACATGATATATCTCATCCAACTCATCACCGTCCAGCAAGCCTACGATGAGATTACTCATGAACGATGAAGAGCTTCATGGAATTGTCGATGGAGGAAGCTTGATGATGACGATGGCGACGACTTCCCCTCTCCGGAGCCCGGAACAGACTCCCGATCTGTCCTCCAGATGAAGAAAAGGAGGTGGCGGCGCCTCCGTATCATAAAACGCGATGAAACCTTCTCTCTGATTTTTTTTCCGGGCAAAAAGGAAGATATAGAGCTGAGTTTGGGGGCGGTGGTGCCACATGGGCCCCACAAGCCCTCACGGCGCAGCCTAGGGGGGTGGCCGTGGCCCGTAGGCTTGTGGCCCACTCGCAGGCCCCCTCTGGTGGATCTTTGCGCATGTATTTTTATTTTATTCCAGAAAAATTCTCCGTAAATTTTCAGGACATTCCGAGAACTTTTATTTCTGCACAAAAAGAACACCATGGCAATTCTGCTGAAAACAGCGTTAGTACGGGTTAGTTCCGTTCAAATCATGCAAGTTAGAGTCCAAAACAAGGGCAAAAGAGTTCGGAAAAGTAGATGCGACGGAGACGTATCAGTCATGAGGCTCCCCTTGTGTCAAATCAATAAATTTGGGTTGAATACTCTACCCTCAAAAACTATTGCAATCCCATATACTTGTGGGTTATCATGAGTCAACTATTGAGGAGTGGGCAATCATCATAGGTGCTCCAAAGGTCCAAGAGGGCAACTTGGATGTGTACTCTGAGCCACAAATGAACGACAACTCTATGTCTAATATGTATAATCCAGTGCCCCACAAGCATTTGAAGATACACAAGCTTGGCTTTGTCTATTTCCCGCAAGCAGGAATACCCACTACAAACACTATTATGAGGTACACCCTAATGCCTAAATCAAGAGATGATAATATGATCAGAGGGTATTCCATCAACATGCTGCATCACATTATCACTCACACCAGGATTAGAGTGATGGATATGATAGTTGAGACAGTCACGAGGACTGCCGCTGATCACAAGAGACCATGTGGATATGCTCCGTACATTGAGACGTTGTTCAACTCCAAGATGGAGAAGAATGCATATCAACTTGATCGTCCACACCTGCCACTACAATCTTAATTTGAAGACAATGAAGTTGTGATGGACCCTAGCCATCCCAGTTCAGCTTTAGCTCATGTACAGGCCTAGGCAGCAACACGCAAAGGCATCTAGAGAAGCTCCAGCTCCACAGTTGAGAACTAGAGAGGAACATATGATATTCCTTGTCATAACCATCCACGGGAGGGAGAAGAAATTACAGACATCTTGCTGAACCAGAAGAGTCTTGAGAGGATCGTGGAGACAAAATTCCATGACCTGTACATCAATGTGACGTAGTTGACTACCAGTGTTGAACAATTGAAACATGAAGTTGATGCAGTGCACACACCTCGCTCCAGCAATGATGATGAGGATGATACGTCTCTTCCTACTACCACTCAATTCAGAACTCAGGATAGATCTACAACTCGATTAGTACCGAAATCCATACCAACTTCATCAGCCCAAGAATCAGCACATACAGCTCCATCAGCTCCACCAACTCCAGCACCACTAGTATCAACACCTCCACCTCAGAGGACTTCAACCAACGCCTTCGCCGAAGCTCTCTTTTCGACTCCATCAACTACTACCAGAGGAGATCGAGCCTAGAGTGACGCTCAATGCTAGACCTTCAAACTTTTTTGTAACTTGTTGCCAAAGGGGAAGAAGTTCATAGATCTATAGGGCTTCGAGAGGGCGAGTTTTGCTTTTTATTGCGCTCTTTGTTTTTTCAAAACATTTTGTCTTTTGGATCTCTTAAACTTTGTTGTGTTTGATCATATGCTTTGATTGTTGATGCTACTACTTTATATCTTTGAACTATCGACATGATGATCATTCACTCATTGTTTGGTGTAACGTGCATGACTATTCATTCATGTCATTATGCGCACCACCAAGATGTATGTAACATGGAAGAGTGGCCGATGATCCGAATCGATTGTGCATTTGCATTCAAACGCAAATATCAAATAATGCACAAATATAGGGTGAGCTCATGTTTTTCACATAATTCTCAAAGCGATGATGCTAATCATTGATTATATCCCTTGTCGAAGCTTTGATCTATATGTTGTCATCAATTGCCAAAAAGGGGGAGATTGCAAGCACAACATCTTCCTAAGGTGGTTTTGGTAATTAATAACAACATATGTGTCATTGAACTAATGATCTTATCTAAGTATATTTGAGAAAAGTTCAAAGATGCATTGGCTAAGGATTGTGAGGAGAACCCCTTGATGCAAGGAAAGGAATAGGATTAGACAATCTTCAAGCTACAAGACTAAACAGTTTTTATTTATGAGAAATCAAATTTGAGTCCATAGGAAAGCCAATACTATTAAAAGGGGGTGAGGTATTTATAATGAATTAGTTTCTCAAGTGCTTAGAGATAGCCACTAAAAATACTGAGCCATTCTCCCACAGAAGTTCTCTGTCCGAAACCTAAACATCAAAAAATTTCACTTGACCCTACCAATTTTCCACCATACGGAACCTTTGCCAAACCCTAAAATCTAGGTACCACCAACATTTCATTTGGTGCCATCAAAAACCAGCGACTTAGTCTCTGGTATGTCATTTTCAAGAATTGGAAATTCCAAGTCTTGGAATTGGAATCACCGAGATTTGGAAACTGCCCTAGGTCACCATATCGGTACCATCGAGATTCCTATATTGGTCTCATCAAGAATTTAAAATTTGCCACATTTTGTGCAAATTAGTGCCATCGAGATTCACTTCGGCTTCACCGAGTTGGGAAATAATGTTGTAACGGTTGGATTTTTGGAGATGCCTATATATACCCATCCACCATCTCACATTCACAGAGGAAGCACTCAGAACACACATACACTTGCCATATCCATTTTTCTAAGAGAGAGTCGCCTACTCATGTGCTGAGAACAAGATATTCCGATCCACCCATTTGAAACTTGATCTCTAGCCTCCCAAAGTTGCTTTCCACCCAATCAATCTCTTCTACCCATGCCAAATCTGTGAGAGAGTGATTGAGTGTTGAGGAGACTATCTTTTGAAGCACAAGAGCAAGGAGTTCATCGTTCTACGCATCTATTACCTTTTGGAGGGTGGTGCCTCCTAGATTGGTTAGGTGTCGCTTGGGAGCCTTCTACTTCATTGTGGAGTTGAATCTGGAAATTCATAAGGGCAAGGAGACTGTGTGCTTTGTGATCTACCACGAGTGAGGCTAGTCCTTCCTGGACGTAAGCCATGATGGAAGACAAGGTTGCTTCTCCGTGGACCCTCCGTGGGTTGAGCCCTCCGCTGACTCGCGCGTCCCTTACCCTCTGTGGGTTGAAGTCTCCATCAACATGGTCGTACAATAGCACCACCTATCGGAACCACAGCAAAAAATGTCGTGTCTACCTTTGTGTTTGATCTTCCTATCCCAACCTTCTACTTACATGTGCATGACATTACTTTCGCTGCTATACTCTTAGACTTGCATGTGTAGGGTGTGCTTGACTTACAACAACTGCTAAAACTTGCCCAGAACTAAAATTGGGAAAAATCAAAGTTTTTTATTTGGTCAAGTAGTCTAATCACCCCCTCTAAACATACTTAGAATCCTATAGTATGCCCAGGAAGACGACCAATGATCCCTCTACTCATACGGATAAGTGACATACATACGCCCACTATCTTCGTCATACTCCCATTGGAGGTGGGGTGCATCACTTGCACCAACTTCTGGTGTACCTAGACTTGTTGTGTTGTAGTAATTTGTGAGCCTAGGGGACTCAGCAATCTCATTGACCAAGAAATCAAGTCTAATCAAGTTATTAGGTGAGGCAAGGTCAAGTGTTGAGGTTGAAGCAGTAGTAATCATATAATTGGTGGCTAACTTATGAGTACAAGAGTAAAATGGGAATCTACACATAACAGACGTGAATTTAACATGATCAAGAAGTGATCCTGAACACCTACTTACGATTCAAACATCACCCTACCGTGTTCTCTTCCCGAACTCCCTCGAAAAAAGACGATCATGGTTACGCACACGATTGGTGTATTTTAATTGAGATTACTCCAAGTTATCTATAATCGGTTATTAAACAATTTCCAAGTTGCCACATAACCGCTGACACGACTTCTAGAAAGATTTAACCCTGCAGGGGTGCTCCAACTCATCCATCACAAACTAGCCACAAGCTACACTCGAAAACCTCAACTTAAAGATACCCAAGGTATCCTCGAATTCCGAGTGCACGACATATTCGAGAATGGTAGAATAAATCCAGCAAGATCGTCTGACAGGCTAGATCCCAATAGGATCCGCACATATCTCTTTCTCAGGGCACTACCACATGGTCACTACATATGGTGACTAGATAGAAATCCCTCGAGTTGCCCCGGGTGGCCTTCCAAGGGCCTTTGTTTGGACCAACACTCATGAGGAGCACTAGCGTGGGGTTGTTGATTAATTATCCACGGGATAGCTAAGCCGTATGCATTTTATTAAGTTGTTAAGCAAATATAGTACCAATGTTGGGCCTTGCCAGAAGAGTTTTATCCCAAAATAAAATATCAAGGGGGTCCCCATAATAAGCCCAAGCATGTTAGGAGCGCTCAGTATGGAACATAACACCGGTAAAGGGAGACTAGGGCGGCAAAGGCAGGACAAAACATCGAGCAAAAGGCCAAGCCTCCCGCCTTTTACCAAGTGTATATGTGCATTAAATAAAGTAGTAACAGTAAGGTGATATCCCCAAAATATCCATGTTGACACATGGATCAACCTGCACGTGCAACTAACAACGTTGTAATAAGGGCAGAGCAAGCGATAACTTAGCCAAACAATGTTTTTGCTAGGAGGTGGAGGGGTTAGAGGCTTATCATGGATTTTTGGGAGGATTGACATTCAAGTGGTATATAGTAAGACATAACGATAGAAGCGAGACAACTAGGCATAACAAAATTAGAAATGATATCAAGGGTGGTGATCATCTTGCCTTGTGGTACTTTAGTGGGATAGTACTCTTGCTCTTTGGAAATGTTCTCGACAAGTTCCTCATACATGTTCCCATCACCAGACGCTACCCAGAAAAATAACAACATCCAGTGAACACACAACCAGGGCACAATGCTCAAGCAACATGGTCATGTGGTGAAAGAAACATGGCTATCCTATACTAGTCATTTTTCTCATGCGATTACTTAGTTATTTATCTTCCCGGACAGAGCCTCAAGATTAATTATTCAGATATGCTTGAAAATGTCAAAAGCGAATGCTTCACGTGAAAACGATGCAAATGCATATGAAGAACGTTGCAATCGGAGTTACGAATCTGTCAGGGCACTCATGACAAGTTATATAAGGAAAGGATGACAAAACATAATTTGGAAGAGCCTATGGAATATTTCTTGGTATCCCAAGTATGCCACTAGATTGGAAATGAAATTTTGGGTGAAATGGATCCAAACATCATGAAAAACAAATGGATAGAAACACACAAAGTCCAAAGCAATATGCAAAGCAATCTATCCAAAACAACAACATGGTATTTTGCACACATCAAAACCACAAACTCCATGAATCTAAAATGCACAACAAAGGCATGGGGCAGTAGCATGTAACATATACTTAATTTCAACAGAAGGAATCACACTCAAAAGAGTCATGGATCACATGGTAGGAAGCTCACAACATGACTATACAACAAGGAGCTAGGGACTTAGTGAAATTAACACGGTTCACAACCAGTGTTAATCTCAAGGCACATTTACAACAATAAACTATATGCTACACGACCTATCATGGCATGAAAATCTACAACATGGTAGTGGGCAAGATGCACTACAAATAACTCCACCGGGGCATCACCAAAATGTGCAGAGGAACATGGCTAGCATCAACACAACATGGCAATATGAAATAAACAGTTTCTCACACTTAGATATCATGGTGCAAAGAGCAACAGTTTTATCAAATTGACATGTTTGACAGCAGATTTGACTATGATGCAAAACCTATACTTGAAAACTAATGGCAGAACATAATAGATGATAACATGCTTTACAAAACACTCCATGGGGCCAACCACAAAGGAGTTGTTGATCAATGGAAATTCACATGGCCACATAGCTACAAAATATAGCAGCTTCACACATAGAATTATGTTTGCCCTTCAAAACAACAACATTTTTATAGCATGTTGATAGCGAGAAACTAACACCTAAACATTGACTTTCGTGGCAAAAAAATAATACCTGGGGCTAGTACACATGTCAAAGGGCATATCTCATGTTCACAGTTTTAGCAAAATAAGAGGCACACCAAGTTGCACAAAAGACAAAACTAATGCCACATATGGATTCTATGGATTTTTGTACCCCAAAAACATATATACTATGCATATGTATTTATGAGGAAAAATTCCAGAAATGCAATAAGTCATCTCCTAAAATGGAAACATATAATATGACAAATTTGTCATATTCCGAATTTGGCTTAAGAGAGAGAAAAACGAAAACCCTAAGTGCACCCAGGTTCCTACCCAGCCATCAGGATGAATGGTATGCCCTGGGCCACGCTGGAGGTGGCTTGTCACACCCTATGTTATGCCTTAGTTTGGTAAATTAACATAGCTCATAAATTAGGACCAATTATTTTTTTTGAGTTTTTGTGATGCTTGACTTCATTGTTGTTTGCTTGCTTGTTTGACTGTGGTTTAAGTCACGAAAATTCTTCTAATCTCTAGGCTCATCTTCTCACTCCAAATCTTTTCCCAATGACCATAGCTTGTGTATAGGACTTAAAACTATTTTTATAAAATATTATTTTCACCAAAAAACGTTTACTTATTTTAGCTTTTCAAAGACCCGTGAATTGAGGTTTGTACTACAAGTCCTCAAATTAATTATGATGTTTTTCCCCAAATATTTTATTTGGATCCTATAATCAAAAAGATTTCCCAAAACCACAAAATTATTATTGTAAAAGTTATTTTTCTTGGTTCCAAAATATTTATTTAAAGACCTTTTTCTCAAAACAGAAATGGTCTTTTATGAAGAAAATTTCTTTTTCTTGCTTCCAAAATATTTGGGAAAATTTAGGAAAACTCACTGGACATATATCCTCCATATATAGGAGTTTAAACACATGGTCATGTTCAAAATATTGGAAAAAAATCATCCAAAACCTTTTCTGCCAATTTCAAGATTTTGAAATATTTCTATAAGAAATATTCTCAAATAATTCCAGTAAAATTCTAGAAAGTCACACATAAGATATGTGATGATATTGCCAAGTTTCTTCTTAATACAAGTTGATTTGATTCACCAAAATATTCCCAAATCCTCTTTGTCAAGAACCAAATTTGAGCAAATTTACATTGCTAAGTTTCTCTTTTTGTTCTCAAATTATGTGGACATGTTCTAGACACATAATAATGCGTTCAGACCACATGGTGCATCAAGGAGAATACATCCACTTGTCCAAATCCCTTCAAAACCACTTCTTCTAATTTCTAGAATTGGGGATATTTGCATTGTCAAATTTCTCCAATTGATCCCAAACTTTTTGGGCACGCTCTAACCCACAAGAAATGACACCACACCAAGTGTTGCATTAGGTAGAAAAGAATTGCATGGATGGATCTAAGAAAAACCATTTCTTCCCATTTCTAGGGTTTATCATGTTTACATTGTCCATTTTCACCATATAATCTCAAAATTGGTGATCAAGGCCAAATGGTGTTACCATTTACCCTTCGTAAATATGACGGCCATTGGATACCCCTAGATGCCCTAGGACAACATCAAACACCTTCGACCATAAGCTTGTGGACAATTAAAGTTGACCCAAAAAGATTCCCCTTGCCTCCAACTTTTTAAAAAAGTATATTCTAACCTTATTTTACCTCCAGTAACTTTTCCATAGCCTTAGATCAATTATGGGTGGGGGGGTGGGGGTAACACCTTCACTTACCCTCTTTTGTTACCTTGACAACACCTCTTTTACCCCTCTCCCACTATTTATGTTCATGAAAATGCCCCCAAATTTTTCCACAACACCTCTAGTGTGCAAATATATCTTGCCACACCCAAAAATGGCAGGCTCATATGGAAAATACGAGCAGTTCATAAAAATTAGGTTGTGGCAGCAAGTATAGCCTTGAACTACAAGTGCCCTATTCACTTACCTCCTTGAGCTGAAAATTGGTGGGCAGGTATTCCTTCCATACCTAGGGCTACTAGACAAGGTCTTCTCCCAAATTCCCTGTAGTAAAACACCTTGTTCTAAGCCCCAAGTTTTGTACACAAAACTTACTTCTATTAGAAACCACTTCTACCCAACCCTTTTCCTCTCAAACCTCTCCAGTACCCTCGTGCATGTGTTTGTCACACGCAAGACAACTTTTCTCGACCGAAAGTTTGCCCTGCATACAAGTTAGCGTGGTGACCATGCTATTAGCATGCAACAACGGTGCTCAGCCTAGCAATCGTGTCCTATAACTCACGTCTGGCCTAGCCAGGATGCCCCCGCATGCCAGGCATCTTCCCTCAACCTCCCATGCCCCCCACACCAGGATACACCCAAAGGATCCTGGCACACACATGCTCGGCGCCTGAGGGCATCACTGCGGCTACCCGAGCTCCTCTTCGTCGCCGTGCATTAAATACCTCTCCCAGAGCGCCCCTCTGAGCTCCCTCTCGCTCTCTCTTCCTCCCTTGCACCCCTGGACCAACCCATGGATCATCCAAGCCCTTCGTCCACCTCAACGAATGGCATGGCCCCGAGCGCATCCGAGCCTACACCGTCTCCTAGACCGCAAGCGACCCCCAAGCCGATCATGGAGTATTCAGGAAAATTCAACCAAATATAATGGGATAAAAATTATCTTGTAATGATCCAACAACTAGGAATCGATAGGGTATTTGATCTTACCACACAAGACTTCAACATGTCTAACAATGCTAAGAGGTGAAGTAGTCTTTGTGTTCGCAAGCTTCATACTAGCACCAATATCTTCTAACTCAACAAGTGCAATATCATGAATAATTTCTTGATAAAGGGTAAAGGGAATGCTAGTAATAGTAGCACTCATATCACATAAACCATGATAACAATGATCTCCAATCTGCCTATCTATTATCTATTATCTATTATATACTTAAAACAGAAGACAAACAAGACACTATGTTGAGCCACATATATTAAATTATCTATCTATTTATCTATTATATACTTAAAACAGAAGACAAACAAGACACTATGTGGAGCCACATATTTTAAATTACGTCAACTATTAATTTTAGAGACTGAAGGCTAAGATTTAAAGATGTAATGTTACGTACAAATATTGTATATATATATATGTCTTTTTGGAACATAGAAAGATGTCATGTACATGTTGTTTTTTAGAATTGACGTACATATCTTTTTCAACTGTAGCGTTAAATACATATAAAAATAGTTTTACACGTCATATAAGAATAGGTAGCATGTCATATCTCCCCTAATAATAAAGCGCGCAACACTTTTGTCGTCCGTCGCGGCATTTTTACAAAAACACCCCTCGATTTTTCGGTATTCAACCCGCGGTACGTTTTTAAGTGATACAAATAGGAAAACATTTCGTTTTTATAGAAACGGCCTTGTAGTTTTCGGAATTCACCCCGCAGTCCATTAAAGTGCTTAGGTTTTGGCCGCTTCCGCTGCTGCTGCTTCTTCTCGATGAAGTCGAGCGAGAGGAGATCGCTCAGCGAGCCGCCGACCGCGGCCTGGAGGAACTCGCCGACCGCAGCCTGGAGGAACTCGCCGTCGCGGCGGAGCACGCCCAACACCTGGTCCAGGGCCCCACCACCTCCTCGCCCCCCGTTCCCGCCCCGCTGATGCGTCAGGCTTTGCTTGTTCCTCCCCCACCACGACCGCTCCTATCGCGGCACCCACTTGTCGTTGTTGCTCCACCGCCGCTCTTCGCAGCAAACATGGGCAACACGACGGGCCGCAACAGCAGCGACATCACATCTACTCCGTGGCGGCAGGGGTGGGCGGCGCGTGGTTGTGGCCGGCGGCGGGGGGCGCTGGGTGGTGGATGGGGCGGGAGATATGGTCGGGACTCGAAGGGTGGGTGGAGGAGGAAGGTAGGGGAGGAGGAAGGAGGAAGAACGTGGAGGTGGTGGGTGGTGGCTCAGGATGTGTGGGAGGTGAGAGGATAAGGTGTGGAGGTTGGGGTGAGTTAGGGGTGCGTGGGCTGGGTTCGACTCCTCCGCAGTCATGATATTATTGCACCGGTACAGTCACTTGTAAAATCTGTCGTTCAATCTAATTAGAAGGTTCACATTTTCCCCCATCTGTCCCTGTCAAAACGACGTCATCTTCCTTTCACCGACCCCGCCTCCGACCTCCACCTCCTCGACCTGCTTGCCGGGCACAAAGGTGCCGCTCCTGCGGCCGCCATGCTCGCCTTCTTGTCGATAGATATAGCATCCGGTGGTGCTTATGCCGACGACCGCGCTGCTTATCAACGGTGTGCAACAGATGCATCATGGAGCTCTCGCTGCCCAATGCAGTAGCTCCCGCACTAATTATTACGACGAAATGGCCAAGTGCAAAGCAGATACAACATTATATAGATCCCGATGTTGAATGTATTTGCACGCGCAGCCTGTAGGCACACTACATGCATATGTTTACCCCTAGACAATCAGAGAACATACAACATAACCAGCAAGGCCGTCGAGTACACGACCGTCGAGTTATTCGATTTGGTCGGTGGTCGGTGGTCGCCGATGAACAGCACGAACGGCGGCGCCACAGTGTAACATTGCCCTCCCGCTGGTCGACGACGGAGGCTTGCTCTGCAGCACTGAGGAGAAGGAGCCCGCAATAGCCTACGACACGAGCAACAGGGCGACGACATTATGTGCGAGCAGTAGGGTGACCTTGACGAGTAACACGGCGCCGGCGATGTTCCCGAGTAGCGCGGGCGACCTGGACAGGGAGGATGGGCCGCCACACTTTCCTTGAACCACTGCAATGTCCTCCACGACTGTTCATCAACCACTGCCATGTCCTCCACGACTGTTGCCCCGGGAACTTCGGCTGCATCAGGCCACCGAAGAGGACGAAGCAGTGCACCTCACGGGCTAATAACTTTTTTGTTTCTTCTAAATAATAGGATTACTGAGGAGCAAGGAGAACCATCAGATTGTAATGGATGGTAGATATTAAAGCTACAGTACCCGTGCAGTTATAGTTTAACTGCAGAGGAGCCGAACCCGCGTGGGCTGGGGTGATTTTTTTGGCTTCGTTTCACTGTGTTCTGCCGACCCTTTTCCAGATACATGGGATGGTCTTGGAGCTGGTGCCCGCTTCTGCTTAGCTTGTTCGGCCATCAGCTGCCACTTTGAAAACATATCACTTCCTCCAACTGCCTGCCGAGCAGTAACATTTGCTGCGACGGGGATGGGGATGGCCGGGGGGCGGCGCGGGAGGCTAGCGGGCAGGGACGGCGCGACGACGGGGATGGCCGGGCCGGAGCACGGCGAGGCCGGGATCGCAGCAAGGGAAAGAGGAGGCCGGCAGGCTTCGCGCGGAGAGAAAGGCGTTCCGTTTCGCCGGATCCAAATACATTGATACCCAAGACTCACCATAGTGTTCATTTTGCAATATCCATTCAACACATCGAGGGAAGCATGGAGCCTCAGGATTGGAGTCCGGCGATGGCACCATAGCCACCCATGATGTGTCATACGCAGACGGCAAGAATTGAGGTCTCGTTATGTTTTCGTATTCTAGCATCCCGTTCCTGATATATGTCCAGCATTTAACCAATGACATGAATCTCATGACACGGACTTTAAACAATTAATCGAAACAAGGGTTAGAAGTGATGCTATAGATGTCTTAATTTACATTTAACATTTAATGGCAAAACAAATAGGTTCTGCAACTTTTTCTAGCCCGATGGAACGAACGGGCATTTGTACTAGGACGACACTCCTATTCCTAATAGGAAGGCATGCGTAAGTACTGCAAATACGGCAGCTAGATGGGAGCATCCCCATAAAAAAAGAGTCCGGGCACACCACAAAAACGAGCCCGGCCAGGATACGGATCAGCAACTTAATTAAGTTGGACCCTTTTTTTTTCTGTTAACACGTATTCCTGCTTTAGTTAATGCTTCATGTTGAAAAAAAAATCCCTACCAAGATTTATATTTAAAATATAAAGAAGCACGTATGTGTACGTTTTAGTACACAATAAAGAGTGTGGGAGAAAAAAATTGGCAATCCACTTTTCATTAAAATTATTAAAAATAAGGAAGATGTTTTTGATATATACTCCTAATTATATGTATTTTTAGAGATTTCACTAGAAACTACATACGGACGAAAATGAATGAATCTACAATCTAAATTATGTACATATATATGTATGTACTCCATAGTGTAATCTCTAAACAAACTTATATTTAAAAATAGAGGGATTATATATATGACATGTGTAGGTGCAAATAAGTACCTTAGCCTAGCTCCAACTCGGCACGTACAGACGCCTGCTATTCCATCGAAGTCCATGGCGTTGTCGACGTCAGAAAATCATCCACTGCGACGTCGATGCCAGCACAGCCACCGGCTCCGATGGAACCGAGCCGAGGCATCATGAACAGAAATAATGGTTGCGCGTTGGATGCGATTAACCTTTCTTCTCAGTGTTCTTGGACAAGTGAGTGAGCTTCCAGGTAAAAATAATATATGATCAAGTGTAAAAAATTCTGGTATTTGTAGCCATTAACTTTTTTGTTTCATGTCCATGTAATTTTTCATTAGAATTTGATGTGATTTGCCTCACGTTTCAAAAATTATTTTTTATGATTATATGATTTCTTTAATTATTCATTCTTTCAGGTATAAATTGTCATATTTTTATTTTTATGTAAATTTACATATGCTTGAAGCATGAATGTGTACACGTGCAAGAAGTTCATTTGATACTATCAACCATTTTATGAATTTAACGAAGAAGAGTATACTTCCCTTAATACCTTCAACATTGGGAATCTTAATTGAGTAGATATATATTTTTGGGACAGGATAGTCGAATTAGATGTGATAGTAGGAGAGCAATCACCAAAGAAATAGAACCAAAAACATCAGGGTTAAGGAGGGAACAATGTCCAACATAAGTATGGTATGACACATGAATCTTTCCCTAATACTAAAGCACGGAGTGCTTCTGTCGTACGTCGTGGTCGTTTTGCAGAAAACACCATGGAGTTTTTCGAAATCAACCCCAGTCCGGATTTAAGTGAGAAAGCGAATCATTTTTTGTGTTTTTACAAAAAACCCCGTGAGATTTTCCAAAATCAACCCGCAGTACATAATTAAGTGAGAGGACGAATCGTTTTTTATAATTTTTATAGAAACGTCCTTCAATTTTATATAATTAATCTGCAGTTCAATTATAAGTGACAAATACTTAAAAAAATCATACTATATTTTAAACAGTAACTCCAATTTTAAATTATTATATATGAAATTTTATTAGAAACATATGTAGAATCTGAATATAATGTTAGTTTATCTATTTAACTTATTAAAATTCTATTTATAATGTAATTTTCATCAACAGTGATGCATAGAGTCTAAATATGATGTTATTTTACTTATTTAACAATTTTAAAATTCTATTTATGATGTAATTTTAATCAATAGCGCACAATCCATTTTTTCGTACTGTGGTCGATCCGTGTTGCAAATGAACACCTCATCAAAATGAGATTGAAGACAAAAAAACTATCAATAATCGGCAAAACATTACATGAAAACAGAAAAGTTGATTTTCATCTTAGGGAGAGAGAAAGAGTTAGAGAGAGAGCATAGATGTATTCATAAAAAAGAGCCAACATAGATGTGAGTTTAAATAAAGATCTCAAGTCATGATTATTAGGTTAGGACGTGTTGTATGGTTTGCTCACGTTGCAACGCACGGGCTCTTTTGCTAGTATGTATCATGGACGCTCAATCGAGTCAAAGGTTTCCATCCAACATCAATGTAGACCACCAAACATACATCCTTGAAATAAACTTTTTCAATCATTAATACATAACATTTGACAAATACAAGATCGAAGATGCCGTGAGAACACAATAACACAAATTGATATAGCAAAACTAAGTAACATGGCGAAAAACAAGAATACAACTAATGTCCATTGCATCGTGAAAACATCACATTTACAATATTTGTTTAATGGTACACTGCTATCCTTAGATCACAGATAATAATTATAGACGCCTTGCACATAATGAAACAATAAATATGTACATGGATTTATAGGTTTGAAAACCAGTGCCATAGTAGGGGAATACACTATATTTTACTTAAATAGTATGATACATAGTATTGTTTCATAGTGATATTTTTTGAGCAAGTATGCCACACGAGGAGAACGTCATAGCTTCATGGAAAATGAGGGGCTTGGGAAAACAGAGCAAAAGCCGTGTAGACCAGGTAACCCTCAGTACATACGTCATGACAATAATTAAATCACTCCCTATAAATCCGTTTGTCAAAATACCACTTTTGAACTTATCATAAATTTTAATGGTATACTATGTAGGATTGAACACAAAGAGAAATGAATACTCAAATGCCGAAAATGGTTGCCTAAAAATACATAAATAAAAATAATTATTATCTAGCCACGCAAATGCGTGGGTGGACCCACTACTTTTAACACAAATAGTAGTGATACCAACAATAGGTTTATGTTTATCTTTATAATCTTGTTTGGCAATATGAGTTGCTTCATCACATAAATATATAACATGTCCATAAATATTATTAACTAGTAAATTTGGAACCATTACGATTCTAGGTTCTAACTTTATTTGTTCATAGGGTCTATGTGTTTTGATATCACTCTTATTAATCATGGTTGCAAATTTAGCATGCTCTCTAATCCTAACAACGAAAAGGTGGTTTTTTGGTATAAGCACTATGCACAAGTGGATCAACATCTTAAATGATTGTTTCCTGTTTAGCTATAATAAGTTCCTCACAAATTTCTTCAATAGCTGGATGGAATTTACACCACTTTTCCTTTGGGAGATAAACACGAGTAGAAAAATATTCACATAAAGTAGCTACTATGTCAGAGTCACGTACATATTTTCCACTAAACTTATGAAAATCATTAGTTTCCATAAAACATTTAACACAATCAAACTCAAGATTTATACTTGAAGTTTTACCTTTGTCAATTTCTGAATCTTCATAGTTGTGTTTAATTCTTTCTAGAAGATATTATTTGAATTCAATAGTTCTCTTCATAAAGGAATGCGTATAAGAAGTATCAAACATTGATTTCTCATCATGAGAAAGCCAAGGATAAAAGTTTTGTATAACTATTTATCTTGAGAGCTCATGATTGGGGCATGCGTGCATAATAGATTTAAGCCTTCCCCAATCTTGAGCTATATTTTTCATTCATGAGGACACAAAAATTTATATATATATATATATATATATATATATATATATAACTGCAACCATGATGAACGAGATGCATAGGATAAAGTTTCTGGTGAAACCATAGCTTCAATCAAATCCAATCCCATATTACAGCATCATCCAATAGCCTATACCATATCAATGCCATTCCCTCCAAAGATAAAGGAAATACCTTGTTCTTAACTCCATCGTCGAATAAACCTACAAGCTTAAATAATCTACAAATTTCATCTATATAGATGAAGTACATATCATGATTTATTGCCCCATCTCGTGCATAAGGATTAGCTAGCAGTTTATTAACATACCCGAATGAATTTTGTAATAATTACTTTTGGTAGGTTTAGTATGTTGTGGAGAGGATTTTTTTCACTTCTGGTCGAGGTGAAGATACCCCGAACAAGCCCGTCAAAGGATTATCATTCGTAGTAACAAGTGACAGTTAATCGAAGCACATAGCAAAAATGTTCCCTTGCAAATTCTACTTACCAAAGGAATAGCACACCCCGGAAATGGCGCCAGAAAAGAGTGTTGATGACCCACAAGTATAGAGGATCAATCCTAGTCCTTTCGATTAGTAAGAGTGTCGAACCCAATGAGGAGCAAAAGGAAATGACAAGTGGTTTTTAGCACGGTAGTATGTGAACACACTCAAAGTAGCGATAACAAATTATTCTATAGTAAGGCAATTCGTAAGAAGTAATAATTGTAACAAAGGTACAACAAAGTGGCCCAATCCAGTTTAAGGAAAAGGACAAGCTGAAAAGTTCTCTTATAGGAAGTAAATCACTCTTGAGGACACATGGGGATTGTTATCTACTCACGTTCATCTTGTTTAGTTAATTCACGTACGGTACTTTAATAATTTAATATGTGGCTGGAATATTGCTAAGCTTCTATTCGTACTTAAATTAACAACCATATTATGATTACCCCCTATCGCAAGCATCCACAACTAAAAAAAAGAATTAAGATAAATCTAACCATAGCATGAAACATATGGATCCAAATCAACCCCTTACGGAATACGACATAAAGTAGGGTTTAAGATTCTATCACTCTCGCAACCCATCATCCACTTATTACTCCCCAATGCTTTCCCTTAGGCCCAAATATGGTGATGTGTCATCTAGTCGACATTCACATGACACCATTAAAGGAAGAGCAACATACACATCATCAAAATATCGAACGAATACCAACTTCACATGATTACTTAGAACAAGACTTCTCCAATGTCCTATGGAATGGAAGTAAATACTTACAAATCATCATCATGTTCAATATTAGAGGTGTAACGAATATGTGTAAGTATATGAACATAGAATCTTCCACCAATTAAACAAACTAGCATAAACTACGAGATGTAATCAACACTAGTAGCAACCCACACATACCAAAGTGAAGTTTGGAGACAAAGATTGCATACAAGAGATGAACAAGGGTTTCAGATGAGATGGTGTTGGTCAATATGTTGATCCTCGGACTATGAATGAAGCGTTGGTGATGACGATGGCTTCGATTTCCCCCTCCCAGGGGGAGTTTCCCCGGTTGAATCGCTTCGTTGAAGAGCAAAAGTGCCCCGCATAGGTTCTGCCTCGAGAAGGCGCCGGTTCATCTTGAAAGTAATATCTTTCGTGGCCTTTTTCGGTCCAGAATTCCAGCTGCCGCAATATCCCTCATTGTATGAATGTGGTAAAATAAGAGAGAAAATGAATTAGGATTGCTTCATAATGTGAAATAGTGACCCAAACATAATAAATTTCAATAGGAAAACATGATGCGAGTTGGAAGTATCAGATACTAGTGGGTGACCCTGTATGTCAAAGGTAATCAGGTGAGCCGACCATTGATTGTACTTTGATGCTTCTGGCTCTCAGGCGTTGACGTACCGAAGTGCTCTTTTCCACTCCTTTTTGGGGATGTGAGTGATGTCGATCATATTACCATATTTAACCTCCAAAGGGAATTGTTTACGACCTCCATTACGTGTCCTCGGTAGTTCGTCTTCATCCTCACTACGAGGTTGACTCTTTCCTGGGTTGTCGGTCAAAGTTTTTCCTGCTTGTTTGATAACCCAACAGTTCTGATTAGTGTGGTTGCCGACTTTGTCCGCAGTCCCGTGGATTTGGCAAGGTCTGTCGAGGATTGTGTCGGGGGCATATGGGCCATATTTTTTCCATTTAAAGGGCTTCTTTTTTTGGTCATTGTGTTGGTTGCCGAATTCGACATTTACTGTTGTTTCTTTAGCGTCGATGTTGCTCCTGCCCTTATTACAGTGCTTGTTATCTCAATTGCGATGAGGCTTTCTATTTCTTTTTGCAGATTTTTGAGTTGTCGGGGTTACCATTGTTAGTACTGCTATGGGCCAGTCAGCTATCTTCCCTTGCGAAGAAACGGGTCATGAGGGAGGTAAGAGCCGCTATAGTCTTCGGTTATCCTACCGAAGCTATCAAGTCAGCCACTCATCTCAAATGCTATTCTGGAAAGCAGAGTTTCTTCTACCTCAGGGTTGTCAATTATTTGATCTTGTTGGTCAAGAACCGGTTCCAGAATTTCCGGGCCGACTCGTCGTTGTTTCTTGATAAGGGTAAGATCGTCGCCATCCGGTGGTCGCACATAGGTTCCATGGAACACTCATGAAGCAACATCCTATACAAAGGTTTTTAACCCCTTTCTGTGATGTAGTTTTAATACATCTCTTTGCGTGTGTGGGAGATAGGGGGTCCATCTCACACGATACAAAAAAGTCATCCGCGATGATGACCAACGAGCACAAACGTTTGGCAAAACTAAGCATATGGGATGTACGCATCTATCACAAATGAGAGTAACCGGTCAACCATTTGAAATACGTAATATGTTCCACAAGATTCATCCTTGAAATTCGTGTGGGATTGCATTAGCATCGCACGGGATATTCTGTGGTGCAATGTTTAATATGCGCACTACATCACAAACAATTTAGAATTGTAAATCGTGAAACATAAGGAGAATATCACACACACACACATTTACATTTGCCACACCGTTTGTGATATTTGTAGCTAACTAGATAATTTAACCGTCATACAAATGTTGGATAAGTTTAAAAAACTTCTAAATGTCATACTCGTGTTGGATGGGATAATTATAGCACGTGTTATTCTATGGTGCAACACTTACGATGCGTACAACATCACAAATAGTTTATCATTCCGAACCATGGGAATAAAGATAATATCACCAACATTTAATTATGTTGCACCATTTGTGATATTATCTCAAATCACACATAGTTTGGAAACAACAACTCTGTGCATGGTCGCAGACGTTTTCACTCTGTGAAACGTGTCGGAGCATGAGGTATATCACAAACGTTGAGGCTTACATACCCTATGCGACATAATGACCCGCAAAGCATTTTTCTCGTAATTTAATGGCAACAATTTAATATTATACAGAATTTGAATTTGAAAGTAGGGAATGACTTTTTCCATATGCATCATATAAAGGGATGGGTTCAACAACCAATGTATTATTTGATTCACACATAAACAACAAAGGAATTACATAAGCACCAAATAAATAATGATGAATGATGGTTGAATACTTGTATTAAAGATGGTAAAGAAAGAGGTGAAATATATATTGGTTGTTGTAGAAGGTGAAGTGGGATGCCCGATCGTGTCCTCCTCCATGTCGAATGAACACACGACTCTAGCCCAACCCCTTGTGATACCAGCCGTGCATCCTTCACTATGTTCACGAGGACTACTACATAGTCAATGTGGTTTGGTAGAAATACATGTACCTTTGTGTGTCCGACAAGCATGTAGTATGAGAGGTTATCTTGAGTAAACTGCATTGGGAACCACTGCGAATGGAAAAGATATATGCATTGTCATCTAACAACTCATTATGGGCATTAAAAAGGCTATAGAGTTCTGAGTTACCACACTGTAGATCCCTGGTGTCTTGGACAATTTTTAAGTAAATACTTTAATTACCATATTTTGACCCATACTAACAATCTTTATTAGTTACTTCACGTGATGTTGGTTCACGAATATCTCATTGCCCCATATGCAAAAAGGGTTGAAGTACGTATCTTTACGAGTGACATATGTACCTACAAGCAACAACTAATATTAGAAGCTAAACTGCAATTGACAATAATGTACTACAATACTCTCTCCCTGGGACTATATAAGATCTAATTATATCCAATATACTAACATATTGGATGTATTGACATCTTATATTATGGGGTGGAGGGACTATATATAAAACATGGGAAACAAATATAGCCATGAGAACCAAAAACCATTAAAAGAGCATATGCTCACTACAACATGGTTAATAACAACCAAATATAGTCATTCATAACGGGATTGTTGAAATTGCATAGAACTTAGCTTGTGCTTAAACATAAAATTGTATAATTGAACATTAGAGGGTGAAAAAACATGGAGCATTTACCTACACCAAGGTTAATAGGAAACAAATATGGCCATTAACTCGTACTGATCAAAATGTACTGTGCATTTTGAATAACTAAATAATCAAGGCATACTACAAACAAGCAAATATAGTAAATAAAACTGGACAAATGCTAACCATAAACATCCAAAAACCTTTAAAGGAGGCATATTCTCACTACAACAAACTTAGCAGCAACCAAATACTCACTCATTGCGGTATTGTTGAAACTGCATAGAATGTACCTTGTGTTAAACATCAAATTGTATGATTGAACATGACATTGTGAGAAAATTGAAATTAATAGGGGCGTGTTAACTACACCAGCTTTAACAGGAACCGATTGTATGATTGAACAACCAAATATAGTAACTGAAACTGGACATATGTTCACTACAAACAACCAAAAACATCTAAACAAGGTATACGCTCACTACAGACAACCAAACATAGAAATTCATGAAATTGTACAGAACAATTCATACTCCAATATATCAAATTGCGCTTTTTAACATTACATTTTGCATGACTAAAATAACTAAACACTTCATCGTTAAAACCTAGAACGACAAAAGCTACTAGCACGATCATATGTAGTTTCCCCCTTTGAGGAGACACAACAAAACAAATTATGGGTTTCCTCACTTGTCAGATAGGTGCTCCTTCCCCTTGGAAGATCTCGGACTGTGGGTGTGCACTGTGCGATCCCTAATGTCGCAGATTGGCTCCTTCCCTTTGGAAGAGCATCGATGCAGGGTGCCTTGCATGATGTCGTATGTCGGTGTCAAAGCGGGCCTATCTCGAGTAGGGGGTCCGAACTATGGATCTAGGGTCGACGGGTAACAAGAGACGATAGGGACGGTGTTTTTCCTAGGTTAGGGCCCTCTTGATGGAGGTAAAACCCTACATCATGCTCTTGTTGTTTTCGATGAGATAGTGCAGAGTTCAAGGTTGATCTAGTGCGAGATCGATGTTGTGGTCTAAACCCTAACCGTAATGAGCTTGATGTGTCCTCCGAGCTATGATCCCCTAGATTATATAGACGCCAGGAGTGTCGATATTTACACAAGGTCGGTTACAATAGAGAAGGAATATGCCGATGCCTATCTCTGCTTGGATTGCATGCCAAGTCTTCGAAAGAGTACATCTAGAATACAACACTTGTGTCAATGGTCGAACAAGTGAGAAATCCCGACCCATACGGATAGGTAAGCAGCCCAAGAAGCCCCTAGTCCCGGACTTCCTTAGTAACCCCCAAACTAGCCTCCAATACCGGAATCCTCATCCAGAGAAGACGTTACGGGATATAGGCTTGCGAGGCAAGTTCCTCCTTTATTCTTTGATCGAAGATAACTCATCTCTTGACGACTCCTTATCCTTTAAGAACGAAGTTGAATATACAAATTTTTATCCCTGGGCCTACTATTTCAAGAACGGGCGACTTCTTTCCTAATTCGAAAGGCCATAGTTTTTTGAACGAGGGCTCGAGACCTTTTTATTTGGCACATCCCATCATGGAGATCGTGCCCCCCTTTTAAAGGATATGGTATATGGCCTGGGCTTATCCCACGCACCCATAATCGCGAGTTTATCGGGAAGTGGCAGAGTTTACAGTACAATAGTGAGGCCTTCGACATTCTAGCAAGTCATAAAAGGTAAAATAAAAACTATTGCCTAGACCTTCTCTCGCACCTCAGATGTCTCTTGCCACCGCCATTCCCCTTTCTCCAAGCTCCAGCGCCCTAGTCCCTTCTTCTCCTCCCAAGCTCTCGAATCCTCTCACCAGTCCGGCAATGGCCATCGCTGGTTCGAAGGTAAAGTGAGAGGTCTCCTCCGTGTGTCAAAAATACATCTTGGAACTGAAGAGTTGTGGCTACCTCCCGGAGAACATAGCCCACCGCACACCAGAGGAGGACCAAGTTATCCCCACCCCAAGAGATGGGGAAAGAGTGGTTTTTATCCCCCATTTCATTAGAGGTTTGAGATTCCCCCTCCACTCATTCGTTCAGGGGGTCATGTTTTACTATGGTCTCTACTTCCACGATCTCCCGGAACTCCGTCACCCATATTTCCGCTTTCATCACAGTCTGTGAGGTCTTCTTGTGGGTCCAACCCACTTTGGCTTGTGGCTGACGGTCCTCAACGTCAAGCCGAAGGTCGTCAATGGTGAGCAGGCTGACTGTAGAGGGGCAATGATCGGCAAGCCTAATGGGGCTACATGGAAAAAAGGCAGATTCATCGACACTGTCAAGTCATAGCAAATGGAGAGGTTCTACGTCACTGAGCCACACAATGCGGATGAGGTAGCTCCTGCTCCATTCAGATCTGCCCCCCGCTATGTGCCTCACATCATGGACGGAGAAGGCCCTAGATTGGGGGGAGGGCACTGACGTGAATGAGCTCACGAAGAGGATCTCCGATCTAATAGATAATATCGATCTTACCAACATGGTACACGTGATGCTACATCGCGGCCTTCTCCCCTGCCAGCGTCGGTCCGTCCCGATGTGGGAATAAGATCCGGCGAATCCGGACAATACAGCTGGTCCAGATCGGAGTTTTTTTCCATACCTCACTCGAGAAGCTGTGGAAGGCTTTGTTCAAGTCGCAAAAGACTTGGCCCGACGAAGAGGAGGATGAAGGCCTTTCCCTCCTCAATCCGGCTGGACCGGTAGCATTTTTACCGAGTTGTTTTTGTTGGGGAACGTTGCATGGGAAAGAAAAAAATTCCTACGCACACGAAGACCTATCATGGTGATGTTCATCTACGAGAGGGAGATTTGATCCACATACCCTTGTAGATCGCTCAGCGGGAAGCGTTAAGAAACGCGGTTGATGTAGTGGTACAACTTCCTAATTCAAATCACCATCGTCCCACGATCCGTTCTGATCTAGCGCCGAATGGACGGCACCTCCGTGTTCAGCACACGTATAACTCGATGACGATCTCAGCCTTCTTGATCCGGCAAGAGAGATGGAAAAATAGATGAGTTCTCCGGCAGCGTGACGGTGCGCCGGTGTTGGTGATGATCTATTCCTGCAGGGCTCCGCCTGAGCTCCGCAGAAATCCGATCTAGAGGAAGAACTACGTGGTATTGGTTTGATTTGCACGTGGCAAAGTTGTGTCTCAAAAGCCCTAAACCTCTAGTATATATAAGATCAAGGGAGAGGCAGCCTTGGCGCACCAAGGAAACCCTCCTTGGGTCGGCCGAAGTGGGAGGGAGGAGTCCTTCTCCAATCCCACTTGGATTAGGACTCCTTCCTTATTTTCCCACCTCTTTTGGATTTATCACTTTTTCCTCATGGGCTTTCCTTGGATGACTTTATAAGCCCATTATACATATTGTACATCTAATAATCCCACGTGGACCCCTTGGGGCATGGTGGTCCCACCCAGTGGGCCCCCGGATCCCATTCATCACTCCCGGTACACTGCCGGCAATGCCTGAAAACTTTCCGGAATCCAAACACCAACTTCCTATATATCAATCTTCATTTCCGGACCATTCTGGAAACCCTCGTAATGTCCATGATCTCATCCGGGACACCGACCAACCTTCGGTCACCAACATATATAACTCAACTATACTAAAACATCATCGAACCTTAAGTGTGCACACCCTGCGGGTTCGAGAACTATGTAGACATGACCAGAGACACTCCTCCGTCAATATCTAATAGCGGGACCCGGATGTCCATATTGGATCCGACATATTCTATGAAGATCTTATCGGTTGAACCTCTGTGCGAAGGATTCATATAATCCCGTATAACATTCCATTTGTCCTTCGGTATGTTACTTGCCCGAGATTTGATCGTCGGTATCCCTATACCTATTTTAATCTCGTTGCCGACAAGTCTCTTTACTCGTTCCGTAATACAAGATCCCGTGACTCACACTTGAGTCAATTGCTTGCAAGGCTTGTGTGTGATGTTGTATTACCGAGTGGGCCTGAGATACCTCTCCGTCACACGGAGTTACAAATCTGAGTCTTGATCCATGCTAACTCAATGGACACATTCGGAGAGACCTATAGAGCACGTTTATAGTCACCAAGTAACGTTGTGTAACGTTGTGACGTTTTATACAGCGAAGGTATTTCTCCGGTGTCAGTGACTTACATGATCTCATGGTCATAGGAATGAATACTTGACACGCAGAAAACAATAGCAACAAAATGACATGATCACATGCTACGTTCATAATTTGGGTCCTGTCCATCACATGATTCTCCTAATGATGTGATCCCGTTATCAAGTGACAACACTTGTCTATGGTCAGGAAACTTTGACCATCTTTGATCAACGAGCTAGTCAACTAGAGGCTTACTAGGGGCTGTGTTTTGTCTATGTATCCACACATGTATTTGTGTTTCCAATCAATACAATTATAGCATGGATAATAAACGATTATCATGAACAAAGAAATATAACAATAACTAATTTATTATTGCCTCTAGGGCATATTTCCAACAGTCTCCCACTTGCACTAGATTCAATAATCTAGTTCACATCACTATGTGATTTTAACGAATCCAAAACCCACATAGTTCTGGGGTTTGATCAAATCTTGCTTGTGAGAGAGGTTTTTAGTCAACGGTTCTGAACCTTTTAGATCCGTGTGTGCTTTATAAATCTTTATGTCATCCTATAGATGCTGCTACTACGTGCCATTTGGAAATATTCCAATTGACTAGTCTATTATACGAATCCGTTTTACTACTCAGAGTTATTCGTATTAGTGTCAAAGCTTGCATCGACGTAACCCTTTACGGCGAACTTTTTAACCACCTCCATAATCGAGAAAAAAAAATCCTTAGTCCATTAGTTACTAAGGATAAATTTGACCGCTCTTTAGTGATTCAATCCTGGATCACTCTTTGTACCCCTTGACAGACTCACAAGGCACACATCAGGTGCAGTACACAGCATGGCATACTTTAGAGTCTACGTCTAAGGCATAGAAGATGACCTTTGTCCATTCTCTTTATTCTGCCGTGGTCGGGCTTTGAGTCTTACTCAAATTCACACCTTACAACACAACCAAGAACTCCTTCTTTGCTGATCTATTTTGAACTCCTTCAAAAACCTGTCAAGGCATGCATTTCATTGGAAGTTCTATTTAGCGTTTTGATCTATCTCTATAGATCTTGATGCTCAATGTTTCAAGTAGCTCCATCCAGGCCTTCCTTTGAAAAGCTCCTTTCAAACAACCCTTTATGCTTTACACAATTCTACATTACTTCCGATCAACAATATGTCAACTATATATACTTATCAGAAATTCTATAGTTCTCCCACTCACTTCTTTGGAAATACAAGTTTCTCATAAACCTTGTACAAACCCAAAAGCTTTGATCCTCTCATCAAAGCGTATATTCCAACTCCGAGATGCTTGCACCAGTCCATAGAAGGATCGGTGGAGCTTGCATATTTGTTAGCATCCTTAGGATCGACAAAACCTTCTGGTTGTATCACATACAACCTTTCCTCAAGGAAACCATCGAGGAAACAATGTTTTGACATCCTATGTGAAATATTTCATAAATAATGCAGCAACTGCTAACACAATTCCAATGGAATTTTAACATCGCTACGACTGAGGAAGTCTCATCATAGTCAACTCTTTGAACTTGTCGGAAACATCTTTGTGATAAGTCGAGATTTTCTTAATGGTGACTTTTCACCATCATCGTCGGTCTTCCTTTTAAAGATCCATCTTTACTTAATAGTCTTACGACCATCAAGTAGTTCTTCCAAAGTCTACACTTTGTTTTCGTACATGGATCCTCTCTCGGATTTCATGGCCTCCAGCCATTTGCCGGAATCCAGGCCCACCATCGCTTCTCCATAGCTCGTAGGTTCATTTTTGTTCAACAACATGACCTCCAAGATAGGGTTATCGTACCACTATGTTAGTAGTACGCGACCTTGTCGACCTACGAGGTTTGTAGTAACCTGATCTGAAGCTTAATGATCACCAACATCAGTTTCCACTTCAATTGGTGTAGGTGCCACACGAATAACTTCCCGCGCCCTGCTACACACTGGTTGAAGTGATGGTTCAATAGCCTTAAGAAGTTCCACCACCCTCCCACTCAATTCTTTTGATAGAAGCTTTTCCTCGAGAAAGGACCCGTTTCTAGAAACAAACACTTTGCTTCTAGATCTGAGATAGGAGATGTACCCAACTGTTTTGGATATCCTATGAAGATGCATTTATCCGCTTCGGGTTCGAGCTTTATCAGACTAAATTTTTTTCACATAAGCGCCGTAGCCCCAAACTTTCAAGAAACGACAGCTTAGGTTTCTCCAAACCATAGTCTATAATGTTCATCTCAACGGAAATATGCGGTGCCCTATTTAAAGTGAATGTGGTTGTCTCTAATGCATAACCCATAAACGATAGTGGTAATTCGATAAGAGACATTATAGTATGTACCATATCAAATAGGGCGCGACTATGACGTTCGGACACACCATCACACTATGGTGTTCTAGGTGGCATGATTTGCGAAACAATTTCCACATTGTCTTAACCGTGTACCAAAACTCGCAACTCAGATATTCATTTCTATGATCATATCATAGACAATTTATCCTCTTGTCACGACGATCTTCACTTTTAAATAGCTTTGAACTTTTCAATATTTCAGAACTGTGATTCATCAAGTAAATACTCTTGTATCTACTCAAATCGTCAGTGAAGAACATAACGATATCCACTCCATGCCTCAGCACTCATTGGACTGTACACATAAAAAATGTATTACTTCCAACAAGTTACTTTCTTGTTCCATGTGGTATGATTTTGCATCTCTCAAGTGATTCAAAATCAAGTGAATCCAAACGATCCATCCACATGGAGTTTCTTCATGCGTTTATACCAACAGGTATGGTTTGCATGTCTCAAGCATTTCAAAAATGAGTGAGTACAAAGATCCATCAGCATGGAGCTTCTTCATGCATTTTGCACCAACATGACTCAAATGGCAGTGCCACAAGTAAGTGGTACTATCATTATTACTTTGTATCTTTTGGCACCAATATTATGAACATGTGTAACACTACGATCGAGATTCAATACACCATTGAAGGTAATTATTCAGGCAAATAGAATAACTATTATTCTCTTTAAATGAATAATCGTATTGCAATAAACCTGATCCAATCATGTTCATGCTCAACGCAAACACCAAATAACAATTATTTAGGTTTAACACAAATCCCGATGGTACAGGGAGCGTGCGATGTTTGATCACATCAACCTTGGAGACACTTCCAACACATATCGTCACCTCGTCTTTAGCTAGTCTCCCTTTATTCTGTAGCTTTGATTTTGAGTTACTAATCACATAGCAACCGAACCGGTATCTAGTACCCTCGTGCTACTAGGAGTACTAGTAAAGTACACATCAATATCATGTATATCAAATATACTTATGTCGACTTTGCCAGCCTTCTCATCTACCAAGTATCTAGGGTAGCTCCGCCTCAGTGAACATTTCCCTCATAACAGAAGCACTTAGTCTCGGGTTTGGGTTCAATCTTGGGTTTTTTCATTAGAGCAGCAACTAGTTTGCCGTTTCATGAAGTATCCCTTCTAGCCCTTGCCCTTCTAAGTGGTTTTACTAACCATCAACAATTGATGCTCCTTCTCGATTTCCACTTTCGCAGTCTCAAACATTGCAAATCGCTCAAGGATCATCATATCTATCCTTGATATGTTATAGTTCATCACGAAGCTCTATCACTATCTTATCTAGAAGATTAACTCCCACCTGATTCAAGCAATTGTTGTACTCAGACAATCTGAGCACATGCTCAACGATTGAGCTTTTCCCTTTAACTTTGTAGACAAAGAATCTTGTCGGAGGTCTCATACCTCTCAACAAGGGCACGAACATGAAATCTCAATTTCATCTCTTAGAACATCCCTTATGTTCCGTGACGTTTCAAAACGTCTTCGACCCCTTGCTTCTAAGTCATTACGTATTACACACTGAACTATCACGTAGTCATCAAAAACCTGTATGTCAGATGTTCACAACATCCACAGACGACGCTCGAGGTGCAGCTCACCAAGTGGTGCATTAAGGACATAAGCCTTCTACGCAGCAATGAGGACAATCCTCAGTTTTACAGACTTAGTCTGCAAAGTTGCTACTATCATCTTTCAACTAAATTTTCTCTAGGAACATATAAAAAACCAGTAGAGCTATAGCGCAAGCTACGTCATAATTTGCAAAGAACTTTTGACTATGTTCATGACAATTAGTTCAATTAATCATATTACTTAAGAACTCCTACTCAAAAAATACATCCCTCTAGTCATTTGAGTGGTGCATGATCCAAATCCACTAACTCAAGTCCGATCATCACGTGAGTTGAGTATAGCTTCAGTGTTAAACATCTCTATGCTAATCATATCAACTATACGATTCATGCTCGATCTTTCGGTCTCTTGTGTTCCGAGGCCATTTCCGAACATGCTAGGCTCGTCAAGTTTAACCCGAGTGTTCCGCTCGTGCAACTGTTTTGCACCCGTTGTATGTGAACATTGAGTCTATCACACCCGATCATCACGTGGTGTCTCGAAACGACGAATTGTCGCAACGGTGCACAGTCGGGGAGAACACAATTTCATCTTGAAATTTTAGTGAGGGATCACCTTATAATGCTACCGTCGTTCTAAGCAAAATAAGGTGCATAAAAGGATTAACATCACATGCAATTCATAAGTGACATGATATGGCCATGATCTTGTGCTTCTTGATCTCCAACACGAAAGCACCAGCATGATCTTCATCGTCACCGGCGCCACACCATGATCTCCATCATCATGCCTTCATCGAGGTTGCCGTGCTATCTATGCTATTAATACAAAAGCTACAACCTAGCAATATACTAAACACATCTGTAAAAACAAACGTTAGTTTAAAGACAACCCTATGGCTCCTGCCAGTTGCCGTAGCATCGACGTGCAAGTCGATATTAACTATTACAACATGATCATCTCATACAACCAATATATCACATCATGTCTTTGGCCATATCATATCACTAGCATACCCTGCAAAAACAAGTTAGACGTCCTCTAATTTGTTGTTGCATGTTTTACGTGGCTGCTATGAGTATCTAGTATGATTGCATCTTACTTACGCAAACATCACAATGGTGATGTGCAAATTGCTATTTAACCTCTCTCCAAGGACCGCCTCGATAAAATCCAATTCAACTAAAGTTGAAGAAACAGGCACCCGCCAGTCATCTTTATGCAACGAGTTGCATGTAAGTCGATGAAACCAGTCTCTCGTAAGCGTACGAGTAATGTCGGTCCAGGCCGCTTCAATCCAACAATACCGCCGAATCGAGAAAAGACTAAGGAGGGAAGAAAATCAAACATCAACGTCCACAAAACCTTTTGTGTTCTATTCGAGATAACATCTACGCATGAACCTAGGAAACGAAAATTTTCCTACGCACATGAAGACCTATCATGGTGATGTTCATCTACAAGAGGGAGATTTGATCCACATACCCTTGTAGATCACTCAGCGGGAAGCATTAAGAAACACGGTTGATGTAGTGGTACAGCTTCGTGATTCAAATCACCGTCGTCCCACGATCCGTTCCGATCTAGCGCCGAACGGACGGCACCTCCGCGTTCAGCACACGTACAGATCGATGACGATCTCGGCCTTCTTGATCCAACAAGAGAGTCGGATAAATAGATGAGTTCTCCGGGAGCGTGATGGCGCGCCGGTGTTGCTGATGATCTATTCCTCCAGGCTCCACCCGAGCTCGTTAGAAATCCGATCTAGAGGAAGAACTACGTGGTATAGGTTTGAGTTGCACGTGGCAAAGTTGTGTCTCAAAAGCCCTAAACCTCTAGTATATATAGGAGGAGGGGAGAGGCAGCCTTGGTAAGCCTTGGCGCACAAAGGAAACCCTCCTTGGGTCGGCCGAAGTGGGAGGGAGGAGTCCTTCTCCAATCCCACTTGGATTAGGACTCCTTCCTTATTTTCCCACCTCTTTTGGATTTTCCACTTTTTCCTCATGGGCTTTCCTTGGATGACGTTTTCAGACCATTATACCTTATTGTACATCCAATAATCCCACGTGGAGGCCCCTGGAACCCATTCGTCACTCCCGGAACATTGCTGGCAATGCCCGAAAACTTCCAGAATCCAAACACCAACTTCCTATATATCAATCTTCGTTTCCGGACCATTCCAGAAACCCCTGTGACGTCCGTTATCTCATCCGGGACTCCGAACAACCTTCGGTCACCAATAAATATAACTCATCTATACTAAAACATCATCGAACCTTAACTGTGCAAACCCTGCGGGTTTGAGAACTATGTAGACATGACCCGAGACATTCCTCGGTTAATATCCAATAGCGGGACGTGGATGTCCATATTGGATCCTACATATTCTACGAAGATCTTATCAGTTGAACCTCTATGCCAAGGATTCATATAATCCCGTATAACATTCCCTTTGTACTTCGGTATGTTACTTGCCCGAGATTTGATCGTCGGTATCCCAATTCCTATTTTAATCTCGTTACCGGCAAGTCTCTTTACTCGTTCCGTAATACAAGATCCCGTGACTCACACTTGAGTCACATTGCTTGCAATGCTTGTGTGTGATGTTGTATTACCGAGTGGGCCCCGATATACCTCTCCGTCACACGGAGTGACAAATCCCAGTCTTGATCCATGCTAACTCAATGGACACCTTCGGAGATACTTGTAGAGCACCTTTTGTTGGAAATATGCCCTAGAGGAAATAATAAAATGGTTATTATCATATTTTCTTGTTCATGATAATCGTCTATTGTTCATGCTATAATTGTATTCACAGGTGATCACAATGTGTCCCTAGCAAGCCTCTAGTTGGTTAGCTCGTTAGTCAATAGATGATCATGGTTTCCTGATCATGGGCATTAGATGTCATTGATATCGGGATCACATCATTGGGAGAATGATGTGATGGACAAGACCCAATCCTACGCATAGCACTAGATCGTATTGTTCGTATGCTAAAGCTTTTGTAATGTCAAGTATCCTTTCCTTCGACCGTGAGATTGTGCAACTCCCGGATACCGTAGGAGTGCTTTGGGTGTATCAAACGTCACAACATAATTGGGTGACTATAAAGGTGCACTACGGGTACCTCCGAAAGTGTCTGTTGGGTTGGTACGAATCGAGATCGGGATTTGTCACTCCGTGTGACGGAGAGGTATCTCTGGGCCCACTCGGTAGAACATCATCATGAGCTCAATGTGACTAAGGAGTTAGTCACACAATGACGTGCTACGGAACGAGTAAAGAGACTTACCGGTAACGAGATTCAACAAGGTATAGGTATACCGACGATCGAATCTCGGGCAAGTTCTATACCGACAGACAAAGGGAATTGTATACGGGATTGATTGAATCCTTAAAATCGTGGTTCATCCGATGAGATTGTCGTGGAGCAAGTGGGAGCCACCATGGGTATCCAGACCCCGCTGATGGTTATTGGCTAGAGAGGTATCTCGGTCATGTCTGCGTGTCTCCTGAACCCGTAGGGTCTACACACTTGAGGTTTGGTGACGCTAGGGTTATAGGGAATTGTTATACGAGGTTACTGAAAGTTGTTCGGAGTCCCGGATGAGATCCCAGACGTCACGAGGAGCTCTGGAATGGTCCGGAGGTAAAGATTGATATATAGGACGGATGGTTTCGGACACCGGAAGTGTTTCGGGCATCACAGGTAACGTACCGGGACCACCGGGACCACCGGAGGTGGCCTCAGGGGTCCACCGAAGGGGGGAAACGACCCCGGGAGGTAAGGTGGGCCAAGCGGGGAGGGAACCAGCCCCTAGGTGGGCTGGTGCGCCTCCCCACTCAGCCCAATGCGCAGGGGAGAGGGAAGGGGGGCAAACCCTAAGCACAGGTGGGCCTTGGGCCCACCAGGTGGTGCGCCACCCCCTCCCGCCCTAGCCGCCGCCTCCTTTCCCATCTAGTTGCTGCCCCACCACCTAGGGGGGAACCCTAGGGGTGGGGCACCCCCTCCCCCTCCTCCTATAAATAGAGAGGGGTTTTGGCCCTTGGGAGATAGACTTCTCCCTCTCCCTCGGCGCAGCCCTGCCCTTCTTTCTCCTCCTCTCTGCCGGTGCTTGGCGAAGCCCTGCCGGGAGACCTCGTCTCTCCATCGACACCACGCCGTCATGCTGCTGGAGTTCTTCCCCAACCTCTCCCTCCTCCTTGCTGGAACAAGGTGCGGGAGACGTCACCGGGCTGCACGTGTGTTGAACGCGGAGGTGCCGTAGTTCGGCACTAGATCAGAATCACACCGCCATCCGAATCGCTGCGAGTACGACTCCATCAACCGCGTTCTAGTAACACTTCCGCTTAGCGATCTTCAAAGGTATGAAGATGCACTTACCCCTCTCTCATTGCTGGTCTCTCCATAGGAAGATCTGAATATGCGTAGGAAAATTTTGAATTTATGCTACGTTACCCAACAGTGGTATCAGAGCGAGGTTTTCTATGCGTAGATTCTATGCACGAGTAGAACACAAAAGTTGTGGGCGATGATTTGTCAATTTGCTTGCCGCTACTAGTCTTATTATTTTACGACTGTATTGTGGGATGAAGCGGCCCGGACCGACTTTACACGTACTCTTACGTGAGACTGGTTCCACAGACAGACATGCACACCGTGCATAAAGGTGGCTAGCGGGTGTCTGTCTCTCCTACTCTAGTCAGATTGGATTTGATGAAAAGGGTCCTTATGAAGGGTAAATAGCTTTGGCATATCATCGTTGTGGCTTTCATGTAGGTAAGAAGACGTTCTTGCTAGAAACCCAAATCAACCACGTAAAACTTGCAACAAGAATTAGAGGACGTCTAACTTGTTTTTGCAGGGTTTGAAATGTGATGTGATATGGCCAAAGTTGTGATGTTGCATGTATGATGTATGAGATGATCATGCTATTGTAATAGGTTTCACGACTTGCATATCGATGAGTATGACAACCAGCAGGAGCCATAGGAGTTGTCTTAATTTATTGTATGAGATGCAACGCCATGTGCATACTACTTTTGCTTAGAACGACGGTAGCATAATAAGATGATCCCTCTTAAAATTTCGAGAACGTATTCCCCTAAGTGTGTACCGTTGCGAAGGTTCATTGTCTCGAAGCACCACGTGATGATCAGGTGTGACAGATTCTAACGTTCGCATACAACGGGTGTAAGCCAGAATTACAAACGCGAAACACCTAGGTTGACTCGACGAGCTTAGCATGTACATACATGACCTCGAATACAAGAGACTGAAAGGTCGAACATGAGTCGTATGGTTGAATACGATCAGCATGAAGTTGCTCACCATGGTGACTAGTCCGTCTCACGTGATGATCGGACACGGGTTAGTCAACATGGATCATGTATCACTTAGATGACTAGAGGGATGTCGATTTAAGTGGGAGCTCATACTTAATTTGATTAAATGAACTTAATTGTCATGAACTTAGTCTAAAAGTTGTCTTTATAAATATTGTAGATGGCCAACGTCAACCTCAATTTCAACGCATTCCTAGAGAAAAGCAAGCTGAAAGATGATGGTAGCAACTATGCGGACTGGGTTCGCAACTTGAAGCTCATCCTTGAAGCAGCTAAAAAGGCTTATGTCCTTGATGCGCCGCTAGGTGACCCTCCCGCTCCCGCAGCAGCCCAGGACATTCTGAACGTCTAGCAAACGCGGAGTGATGACTACTCTCTGTTTAGGTGTGGCATGTTATATAGTTTAGAAACGGGGCTCCAAAGGCGTTTTGAGCAACACGGGGCATATGAGATGTTCCAGGAGCTGAAGCTAGTTTTTCAAGCTCATGCCCGTGTCGAGAGATATGAAGTCTCCGACAAGTTCTTTAGTTGTAAGATGGGGGAGAACAGTTCTGTCAGTGAGCACATACTCAAAATGTTTGGGTTACACAGTCGTCTCACTTCACTTGGAGTCAAACTTCCGGATGATGCTATAATTGACAGAATCCTCCAGTCTCTCCCGCCAAGCTACAAAGGCTTTGTGCTTAACTAAACATGCAAGGGATGGAAAAGACCATTCCCGAGTTGTACTCGATGCTCAAGTCTGTAGAAGTAGAAATCAAGAAAGAGCATCAAGTGTTCATGGTCAACAAGACCACTAGTTTCAAGAAAGGCAAGGGTAAGAAGAACTTCAAGAAAGACAGCAAAGCTGTTGCCGCGCCCGGTAAGCCAGATTCCGGGAAGAAGAAAAAGAATGGACCCAAGCCTCAGAATGATTGCTTCTATTGCAAGGGAAAGGGTCACTGGAAGCGGAACTGCCGCAAATACTTAGAGGACAAGAAGGTCGGCAACATTAAAGGTATATGTGATATACATGTTATTGATGTGTACCTTACCAACGCTCGTAGTAGCTCCTGGGTATTTGATACCAGTGTTGGGGAACATCGCATGGGAAACAAAAAATTTCCTACGCGCACGAAGATCTATCATGGTGATGTCCATCTACGAGAGGGGATATTCGATCTACGTACCCTTGTAGATCGCATAGCAGAAGCGTTAGTGAACACGGTTGATGTAGTGGAACATCCTCACATCCCTCGATCCGCCCCGCGAACCGAACCGCGATCCGTCCCACGATCTGCTCCGATCTAGTGCCGAACGGACGGCACCTCCGCGTTCAGCACACGTACAGCTCGACGATGATCTCGGCCTTCTTGATCCAGCAAGAGAGACGGAGAGGTAGATGAGTTCTCCGGCAGCGTGACGGCGCTCCGGAGGTTGGTGGTGATCTAATCTCAGCAGGGCTCCGCCCGAGCTCCGCAGAAACGCGATCTAGAGGAAAAACCGTGGAGATATGTGGTCGGGCTGCCGTGGCAAAGTTGTCTCAAATCAGCCCTAAAACCTCCGTATATATAGGGGGAAGAGGGGGAGCCTTGCCTTGGGGTCCAAGGACCCCCAAGGGGTTCGGCCGAGCCAAGGGGGGGATTCCTCCCCTTCCAAACCAAATCCAACTAGGTTTGGAAGGAGGAGTCCTTCCCCCTTTTCCCACCTCCTCCTTTTTTTTTCTTTTCTCTTTGATTTTCTTCCTATGTCCCACCAGCCCACTAAGGGCTAGTGCGCCACCCCCAAGGCCTATGGGCTTCCCCGGGGTGGGTTGCCCCCCCCCCCGGTGAACACCCGGAACCCATTCGTCATTCCCGATACATTCCCGGTAACTCCAAAAACCTTCCAGTAATCAAATGAGGTCATCCTATATATCAATCTTCGTTTCCAGACCATTCCGGAAACCCGCGTGACGTCCGTGATCTCATCCGGGACTCTGAACAACATTCGGTAACCAGCCATATAACTCAAATACGCATAAAACAACGTCGAACCTTAAGTGTGCAGACCCTGCGGGTTCGAGAACTATGCACACATGACCCGAGTGACTCCTCGGTCAATATCCAATAGCGGGACCTGGATGCCCATATTGGATCCCACATATTCTACGATGATCTTTATCGTTTGAACCTCAGTGCCAAGGATTCATATAATCCCGTATGTCATTCCCTTTGTCCTTCGGTATGTTACTTGCCCGAGATTCGGTCGTCAGTATCCGCATACCTATTTCAATCTCGTTTACCGGCAAGTCTCTTTACTCGTTCCGTAATACAAGATCCCGCAACTTACACTAAGTCACATTGCTTGCAAGGCTTGTGTGTGATGTTGTATTACCGACTGGGCTCCGAGATACCTCTCCGTCACACGGAGTGACAAATCCCAGTCTCGATCCATACTAACTCAACGAACACCTTCGGAGATGCCTGTAGAGCATCTTTATAGTCACCCAGTTACGTTGAGACATTTGATACACACAAAGCATTCCTCCGGTGTTAGTGAGTTATATGATCTCATGGTCATAGGAACAAATACTTGACACGCAGAAAATAGTAGCGACAAAATGAGACGATCAACATGCTACGTCTATTAGTTTGGGTCTAGTCCGCCACATGATTCTCCTAATGATGTGATCCCGTTATCAAGTGACAACAGTTGCCTATGGTCAGGAAACCTTGACCATATTTGATCAACGAGCTAGTCAACTAGAGGCTTACTAGGGACAGTGTTTTGTCTATGTATCCACACATGCACTGTGTTTCCAATCAATATAATTATAGCATGGATAATAAACGATTATCATGAACAAAGAAATATAATAATAACTAATTTATTATTGCCTCTAGGGCATATTTCCAATAGTCTCCCACTTGCACTAGAGTCAATAATCTATTTCACATCACCATGTGATTCCAATGAATCCAACACCCATATAGTTATGGGGTGTGATCACGTCTTGCTCGTGAGAGAGGTTTTAGTCAACGGTTCTGAAACTTTCAGATCCGTGTGTTCTTTACAAATCTTTATGTCATCTTATAGATGCTGCTACTATGTGCTATTCGGAAATACTCCAAATATCTACTCTACCATACGAATCCGTTTCACTAATAGTTATTCGGATTAGTGCCAAAGCTTGCATCGACGTAACCCTTTACGGCGAACTCTTTAACCACCTCCATAATCGAGAAAAAATCCTTAGTCCATCAGTTACTACGGATAAATTTTGACCGCTGCTAGTGATTCAATCATGGATCACTCTCTGTACCTCTCAACAGACTTTGAGTCAAGGCACACATCAGGTGCGGTACCCAGCATGGCATACTTCAGATTCTACGGCCAAGGCATAGAAGACGACCTTCGTCTATTCTCTTTATTCTGCCGGGGTCGGGTTTTGAGTCTTACTCAAATTCACACCTCACAACGCAACCAAGAACTCCTTATTTGCTGATCTATTTTGAACTCCTTCAAAAAGTTGTCAAGGCATGCATCTTGTTGAAACTTCCATTAAGCGCTTTCGATCTATCTTCATAGATCTTTGATGCTCAACGTTCAAGTAGCGCAATCCAGGTACTCCTTTGAAAACTCCTTTCAAACAACCTTGTATGCTTTACAGAAATTCTACATTACTTCTGATCCACAATATGTCAACCACATATACTTATCAGAAATTCTATAGTGCTCCCACTCACTTCTTTGGAAATACAAGTTTCCCATAAACCTTGTACAAACCCAAAATCTTTGATCATCTCATCAAAGTGTATATTCCAACTCCGAGATGCTTGCACCAGTCCATTGAAGGATCGCTGGAGCTTGCATACTTGCTAGTATCTTTAGGATCGATAAAACCTCCTGGTTGTATCACATACAATGTTTGCTCAAGGAAACCGTCGAGGAAACAATGTTTTGACATCCTATGTGCAATATTTCATAAATAATGCAACAACTACTAACATAATTCTAACAGACTTTCAGCATCGCTACGAGTGAGAAAGTCTCATCATAGTCAACTGTTTGATCTTGTCGGAAACATCTTTGTGACAAGTCGAGCTTTTCTTAATAGTGACTTATCACCATCATCGTCTGTCTTCCTTTTAAATATCCATCTTTACTCAATAGTCCTATGACCATCAAGTAGTTCTTCGGTATGTTACTTGCTCGAGATTCGATCATGAGTATCCGCATACCTATTTCAATTTCGTTTACCGGCAAGTCTCTTTACTCGTTCTGTAATACATGATCCCGCAACTTACACTAAGTCACATTGCTTGCAAGGCTTGTGTGTGATGTTGTATTACCGAGTGGGCCCCGAGATACCTCTCCGTCACACGGAGTGACAAATCCCAGTCTTGATCCATTGTGACGCCCTCGGCTGAATCGTACGCTAATCATACACGCAAATGCGTACGATCAAACCCAAGGACTCACGGGGAGATATCACAACACAACTCTAGACACAAATAAAATAACATCAGCTTCATATTACAAGCCAGGGGCCTCGAGGGCTAGAATACGAAAGCTCGATAAACACACGAGTCAGCGGAAGCAACAAATATCTGAGTACAAACATAAAACATGGGGTGCCTTAGAGAAGGCTAGCACAAAAGATACAACGATCGAACGAGGCGAGGCCTCCTGCCTGGGAACCTCCTAACTACTCCTGATCATCAGCGGCCTCCACGTAGTAGTAGGCACCGTCGGGGTAGCAGTCGTCGGCGGCGGGGACCTCCATCTCCTGGGCTTCATCATCTGGTCGCAGCAAACGGATCAAGGGAACAAGGGGGGAGCAAAGCAGCGGTGAGTACTCATCCAAAGTACTCGCAAGTCTTACATCAGAACTATTCTAATTATGCATCAGTATCAAAGAAGGGGGTTATATGTGGACTGACTGCAGCAATGCGAGAATAGAGAGAGAAGGCCTAGTCCTATCGAAGACTAGCATCTTCAGGGTCTTGCAGCAATAGACGAGAGTAGAACAGGGGGGTAAAACATTAATAGTCATATTGTTGCAGCAATATTAAAGTGAGGTCACGCCTAAGGATCCTCCCTCGACTCCCTGCGAGGAAGCAATCCCGGGGAAAACTAATTCCAGTTAAGTAACAATTGTAGTTGTATAAGATCGGGGCACAACTCCAAGTCGTCCTGTAACCGTGGACACGGCTATCCGAATAGTTAATTTTCATCCCTGCAGGGGTGCACCACATGTCCCGTCACGCTCGATAACACTCTGGCCGGACATACTTTTCTGGGTCCTGCCCGGCCTTGGAATATCGACACGTCGCAGCCCCACCTAAGACTAATCAGAGAGGCCAGCCCGCCGGTCTAAATCCTAAGCACAAAGGGTTCGTGGGCCCAGTTCCCCTTCACGCTCCTGCACGTGGCGTGGGCGGCCGACGTCAGTCCTAGCATCCCTTAATCACAAGCGCGATGCATCTCGGGACCACTCGGGCGCGCGCCGCTACATTGCTGGCATCTGAAAAGCTTCGGCTGATACCGCAACGCCGAGTACCCATAATTCTTCCCGCGTAGCCGGTTAGTGCGAAAAGGTCTCCGACCAACCCAGATCAAATACCCAAATCCATTAGCATTTTAATTAGGCCAACAACACAGTCTCACGGGAATCCACCCGGCTTACAACTAATCACCAATGATCCCAATAACATGGTCGAGTAACTGTGTGGTCGTAACATCGGGGGGAATCCGAGGTATCAACCTCGTTGGATCCCGAACGATGTACCCGTCAAGGTGGGCTTAGAGGAATCACCCTAGGGGGTCCCACACTCGCGGGGTTGCACGACAGAGGCGTCATCGGGAATGGTGAAAGAGGAATCACCCTCCATAACCACAACCGACTAGCTATACTACAGAGATATCATCAGGAGTACTTAGCGAGGTGTCACCCTCGGTACCCGATAGTATCTCTGTAGCGTCGTACAACGAAGGGGGGTGAATGTGCTGTGTCGGGTCTGGCTCGTCGATCAAAGATCGAGATTTGAAAACAAGCGGGGCAACTGAGCTACGGGGTCAGAGGGGATGACTGCTCCACTTATACTAAGCATATTAAAAGTACAGGACTGAAAGTAGCAGTTCATCAAAAACAGGCTATGCATCAGATATAGGAGCTAACTACAACAGTAGCAAAATACTAATGCAAGCAGTAGGAAGAAAGACATAGGCGATATAGGAATGATCAAGGGGGGTTTGCTTGCCTTGCTACTCTGCGGCAAAGGACTGATCGGCAGGGTCGTAGATGTACCCGGCAGCAGCGTCAGTCTCGGGGTCTACCGGTAAGAAGAGGGGGAAGAAACAATAAATAATAGCACCGATGCAACACAAAGCATGACATGGAAATATGCAGGCTAGACATGAGCTAACGCAGCAACATCGGTCACAGACGGGTCGGAAGAATATCTGACGATATTTTCCGGGTCTCAGGCTACTACCGGTTATACTGGAAACGATGGAAAAGTTCCATGTTTGCTATGCTAGGGACGCGTGACAGACGAACGGGCCGTGTATCCGGGTTCGTCTCGTTCTGCTGATCAACTTTCATGTTAAAATTATTTTGATCTGACTTACGGATTATTTAATATTAATTTTCAAAGTTTTATTAATTATTTAAGAATTAAAAACAGATTTAAAAGATTTAATAAAATCCCATTATGACATCATTGCGGTGTCATGCTGACATCAACATTTGACCGGTCAACTGACCAGCGGGTCCAGAACGTCATAGGCACAAGTTTTTATTAAGATTAATTATTAATTAATCAGATTAATTTAGTGGGGGACCCGCGTGTCATACTCTAATTATGTTAATTAATTATTTTAACTAATATATCTATTTATTTATTTATTTAAGAAAAACATTATTTTTATAATTTGTATTAACTATCGCGTGGGGCCTCCCTGTCATAGACCCGGGTGCATTGGCCCCACCGGTAAGTGGCCTAAGGCTATTTTCTCATTTATTTTTATTAGATACCTAACCGTGCAAATACCGTATTCCTCTAAATATCCATATACGCAAATACATACATCACATCTCATACATACATACATACATACATACGCATCTAATACAACATTTGTTTTTATTTTTTTTCTCTCAAAACTCTCAACACTCATCTCTCTCTCTCCTAAGAAAGAGACACCGAAACATCTCTCTGCTAACTAACATAGGAGAACCTAAACTTCAATCCCTCCTACCGGAGTCCACCGTCGACGGATCGAGGCCCCGTTTGCCGGAACGGAACCGGGACATCGAGGAGATCGACATGGTGGGAGGAGCCCGAGGAGGGGCTCACCGACGGTGACGAGACGGCCCGGTGAAGCCGGAGTTCGCACGAAGGTGACGGTGGAGACGGCGTGGAGGCGGTGACGGTGACGGTGGCGATGGTGGTGACGCGCCGGCGAGGGGGAGCCGGTCGGATCCGGCCGGATCCGGTGAGTTGGTGATGTCTCCCTGCCCGGTCCCTCCCGGACCGAGTGGGAGAAGGCCGACGGGGGCGGCGGTTCGTAGGCCGGCGAGGTTGGAGGGCCGAGGTGGCCGGGGCTCGCCGGGTGGAGGAGGTGGCGCGCCGGCCAGGGAGGGAGGGGGCCGACGGGAAGGAGGCCGGCGGGGGAGGCGAGGAGGCCATGAGGGGAGGGGCCGCCGGGGGAGGAGAGGAGCCGTGGGGGGGGGGCGGTAGAGCACCTTTATAGTCACCCAGTTACGTTGCGACGTTTGATACACACAAAGCATTCCTCCAGTGTCAGTGAGTTATATGATCTCATGGTCATAGGAACAAATACTTGACACGCAGAAAACAGTAGCAACAAAATGACACGATCAACATGCTACGTCTATTAGTTTGGGTCTAGTCCATCACATGATTCTCCTAATGATGTGATCCCGTTATCAAGTGACAACACTTGCCTATGGTCAGGAAACCTTGACCATCTTTGATCAACGAGCTAGTCAACTAGAGGCTTACTAGGGACAGTGTTTTGTCTATGTATCCACACATGCACTGTGTTTCCAATCAATACAATTATAACATGGATAATAAACGATTATCATGAACAAAGAAATATAATAATAACTAATTTATTATTGCCTCTAGGGCATATTTCCAACAAGCAGTGTTGTTGCTCACATTTGCAACTCAAAGCAGGAACTGCGGAATAAGCGGAGACTGGCCAAGGACGAGGTGACGATGCGCGTCGAGAATGGTTCAAAGGTCGATGTGATCACCGTCGGCACGCTACCTCTACATCTGCCGCCGGGATTAGTTTTAAACCTTAATAATTGTTATTTAGTACCAGCTTTAAGAATGAACATTGTATCAGGGTCTTGCTTAATGCGAGACGGCTACTCATTTAAGTCAGAGAATAATGGTTGTTCTATTTATATGAGTGATATGTTTTATGGTCATGCTCCGCTGGTGAATGGTTTATTTTTGAAGAATCTCGATCGTGATGTTACACATATTCATAGTGTGAGTACCAAAAGATGTAAAGTTGATAATGATAGTCCCACATACTTGTGGCACTGCCGCCTTGGTCATGTCGGCGTTAAGCGCATGAAGAAGCTCCATACTGATGGACTATTAGATTCTCTTGACTTTGAATCATTTGACACATGCGAACCGTGCCTCATGGGCAAGATGACTAAGACTCCATTCTCAGGAATAACGTAGAGAGCAACCGACTTATTGGAAGTAATACATACTGATGTGTGTGGTCCAATGAACGGTGAAGCTTGTAGTGGCTATCGTTATGTTCTCACTCTCACCGACGATTTGAGTAGGTATGGGTATATCTACTTGATGAAGCAAAAATCTGAGACATTTGAAAAGTTCAAGGAATTTTAGAGTGAGGTCGAGAATCAACGTGACAGAAAAATTAAGTGTATACGATCTGATCGTGGAGGAGAATATTTGAGTCACGAGTTTGGCACACACCTAAGGAAGTGTGGAATCGTTTCACAACTGACGCCGCCTAGCACACCGCAACGCAACGGAGTGTCTGAACGTCGTAATCGCACTTTATTAGATCTGGTACGATCTATGATGTCTCTTACCGACTTACCGCTATCATTTTAGGTATGCGCATTAGGAACTGCAACATTCACTTTAAATAGGGCACCGTCTAAATCCGTTGAGACGACACCGTATGAACTATGGTTTGGCAAGAAACCTAAGTTGTCGTTTCTTAAAGTTTGGGGCTGCGATGCTTATGTGAAGAAACTTCAACCAGAAAAGCTCGAACCCAAAGCGGAGAAATGCGTATTCGTAGGATACCCTAAGGAAACTATTGGGTATACCTTCTATCTTAGATCCGAAGGTAAGGCCTTTGTTGCGAAGAACGGATCCTTTCTAGATAAAGAGTTTCTCTTGAAAGAAGTAAGTGGGAGGAAGGTAGAACTTGATGAGGTAATTACACCCCCTCTCGAACAGGATACTAGCGCAGCGCGGGAAGTTGTTCCTGTGGCGCCTACACCAACTGAGGAGGAAGTTAATGACGATGATCATGAAGCTTCGGATCAAGTAACTATTGAACCGCGAAGGTCCACAAGGGCACGCTCCGCACCAGAGTGGTACGGCAACCCTGTGGTGAAAATCATGTTGTTAGACAACGGTGAACCTTCGAACTATGAAGAAGCAATGGCAGGCCCGGATTCCAACAAATGGCTTGAGGCTATGAAATGTGAGATAGGATCCATGTATGAGAACAAAGTATGGACTTTGGTGGACTTGCCCGATGACCGGCGAGCCATAGAAAATAAATGGATCTTCAAGAAGAAGACTAATGCAAATGGAAATGTAACCGTTTACAAAGCTTGACTTGTCGCAAAGGGTTTTCGACAAATTCAAGTAGTTGACTACAAAGATACTTTCTCTCCCGTAGCGAAGCTGAAATCAGTCCGAATCATGTTAGCAATTGCCGCCTTTTATGATTATGAAATTTGGCAAATGGACGTCAAAACGGCGTTCCTTAACGGGAACCTTAAGGAAGAGTTGTATATGATGCAACCAGAAGGTTTTGTCGACCCTAAGGGTGCTAACAAAGTGTGCAAGCTCCAGCGCTCCATCTATGGGCTGGTGCAAGCATCTCGGAGTTGGAACATTCGCTTTAATGAGGTGATTAAAGCGTTTGGGTTCATACAGGTTTACGGAAAAGCCTGTCTGTACAAGAAAGTGAGTGGGAGCTCTGTAGTTTTCCTCATACTGTATGTGGATGACATATTATTGATGGGGAATAATATAGAGATGTTGGAGAGCATAAAGGCCTATTTGAACAAAAGTTTTTCAATGAAGGACCTTGGAGAAGCTGCATACATATTAGGCATCAAGATCTATAGAGATAGATCTAGACGCCTCATAGGTCTTTCGCAAAGTACATACCTTGACAAGATATTGAAGAAGTTCAATATGGAAAGCTCAAAGAAAGGGTTCTTGCCAGTTTTGCAAGGTATGAGATTGAGTAAGACTCAGTCGCCGACCACGGCAGCAAATAGAGAGAAGATGAGTTCTGTCCCCTACGCTTCAGCCGTGGGCTCTCTAATGTATGCCATGCTGTGTACCAGACCTGATATAAACCTTGCCATAAGTTTGGTAGGGAGGTACCAAAGTGATCCCGGTATGGAACACTGGACAGCGGTCAAGAATATCCTTAAGTACGTGAAAAGGACTAAGGAAATGTTTCTCGTTTATGGAGGTGACGAAGAGCTCGTCGTAAAGGGTTACGTCGACGCTAGCTTCGACATAGATCCGGATGACTCTAATCACAGACCGGATACGTATATGTGTTGAAAGGTGGGGCAGTGAGCTGGTGCAGCAGCAAGCAAGAAGTCGTGGCAGCATCTACATGTGAAGTGGAGTACATAGCTGCTTCAGAAGCAGCTCATGAAGGAATTTGGATGAAGGAGCTCATCACCGACCTTGGAGTGGTTCCAAGCGCGTCGGGTCCAATGACACTCTTCTGTGATAACACTAGGGCCATTGCCATAGCCAAGGAGCCTAGGTTTCACCGGAAGACGAAGCACATCAAACGCCGCTACAACTCCATCCAGGACCATGTCCAGAGTGGAGTGCTAGATATTTGTAAAGTACACACGGATCTGAATATTGCAGACCCGTTGACTAAACCTCTTCCACGAGCAAAACATGATCAACACCATAATGCTATGGGTGTTCGATACATCACAATGTAACTAGATTATTGACTCTAGTGCAAGTGGGAGACTGTTGGAAATTTGCCCTAGAGGCAATAATAAGATCGTTATTATCATATTTCCTTGTTCATGATAATCGTCTATTGTTCATGCTATAATTGTATTAACAGGAAACAGTAATACATGTGTGAATAAATAGATCACAACGTGTCCCTAGCGAGCCTCTAGTTGGCTAGCTCGTTAGTCAATAGATGATCATGGTTCCCTGATCATGGGCATTAGATGTCATTGATAACGGGATCACATCATTGGGAGAATGATGTGATGGACAAGACCCAATCCTAAGCATAGCACTAGATCGTATTGTTCGTATGCTAAAGCTTTTCTAATGTCAAGTATCCTTTCCTTCGACCGTGAGATTGTGCAACTCCCAGATACTGTAGGAGTGCTTTGGGTGTATCGAACGTCACAACGTAACTCGGTGACTATAAAGGTGCACTATGGGTACCTCTGAAAGTGTTTGTTGGGTTGGTACGAATCGAGATCGGGATTTGTCACTCCGTGTGACGGAGAGGTATCTCTGGGCCCACTCGATAGAACATCATCATCAGCTCAATCTGACTAAGGAGTTAGTCACACGATGACGTGCTACGGAACGAGTAAAGAGACTTACCGGTAACGAGATTGAACAAGGTATAGGTATACCGACGATCGAATCTCGGGCAAGTTCTATACCGACAGACAAAGGGAATCGTATACGGGATTGATTGAATCCTTGACATTGTGGCTCATCCCATGAGATCATCGTGGAGCAAGTGGGAGCCACCATGGGTATCCAGACCCCGCTGATGGTTATTGGCCAGAGAGGTGTCTCGGTTATGTCTGCCTGTCTCCCGAACCCGTAGGGTCTACACACTTAAGGTTCGGTGACGCTAGGGTTATAGGGAATTGTTATACGAGGTTACCGAAAGTTGCTCGGAGTCCGAGATGAGATCCCGGATGTCACGAGGAGCTCCAGAATGATCCGGAGGTAAAGATTGTTATATAGGACGGATGGTTTCGGACACCGGAAGTGTTTCGGGCATCACCGGTAACGTACCGGGACCACCGGAGGTGGCCCCGTAGGTCTACCGAAGGGGGGCAACGACCCCGAGAGGTAAGGTGGGCCAAGTGGGGAGGGAACCAGCCCCTAGGTGAGCTGGTGCGCCTCCCCACTCAGCCCTAGGCACAGGTGGGCCTTAGGCCCACCACGTGGTGCGCCACCCCCTCCCACCCTAGCCGCTGCCTCCTTTCCCATCTGGTGGCTACCGCACCACCTAGGGGGGAACCCTAGGGGTGGCGCACCCCCTCCCCCTCCTCCTATAAATAGAGAGGGTTTTTGGCCCTTGGGAGATAGACTTCTCCCTCTCCCTCGGCGCAGCCGTGCCCTTCTTTCTCCTCCTCTGTGCCGGTGCTTGGCGAAGCCCTGCCGGAAGACCTCGTCTCTCCATCGACACCACGCCGTCGTGCTGCTAGAGTTCTTCCCCAACCTCTCCCTCCTCCTTGCTGGATCAAGGTGCGGGAGACGTCACCGGCTGCACGTGTGTTGAACGCGGAGGTGCCGTAGTTCGGCACTGGATCGGAATCACACCGCGATCCGAATAGCTGCGAGTACGACTCCATCAACCGTGTTCTAGTAACGCTTCCGCTTAGCCAGCTTCAAAGGTATGAAGATGCTCTTACCCCTCTCTCGTTGCTGGTCTCTCCATAGGAAGACCTGAATATGCGTAGGAAAATTTTGAATTTATGCTACGTTACCCAACACCTTTATGGTCACCCAGTAACGTTGTGATGTTTGATACACACAAGGTATTCCTACGGTCTCAGTGAGTTACATGATCTCATGGTCATAGGAATGAATACTTGACACGCAAAAAACAATAGCAACAAAATTACACGATCACATGCTACGTTTATAATTTGGGTCTTGTCCATCACATGATTCTCCTAATGATGTGATCCCGTTATCAAGTGACAACACTTGTCTATGGTCAGGAAACCTTGTCCATCTTTGATCAACGAGTTAGTCAACTAGAGGCTTACTAGAGACAGTGTTATGTCTATGTATCCACACATGTATTTCTATTTCGAATCAATACAATTATAGCATGGATAATAAACGATTATCATGAACAAAGAAATATAATAATAACTATCTTATTATTACCTCTAGGGCATATTTCCAACAGTTTTAACCTTCATCCCACCTTAAATAAAGTACTTACCCCTTAACCCTCATACCCTGTATATTTGGGTGAAGAAATCCGGGCGGATTAACTGTCCGGCGCCTTTGCTCGAGGATGCCATGATCCCTGTGCTGGCGACCATGTCGGTCGAGAAGCCGTACACGGCTACGAGGGAGAAGGGGAACAGAAGAAGGGAAAAATAAGATCCCGGGGGGCTTCGATCGAAGGTTCCTCCGGATACTAAGTATGAAGAGACACTAGCTCCCTCCCACATGGAGGGAGAAGTAGAAGATGAGGAGGAGGAGCTAAGCGACTCCGCTCATACCAAAAAGAGAGTGGCGTCCGAAGATGCTGAGGGAAACCAAGCACATGTTGCTTCAAAGAAGCCACGTAGGGTCCCTATGGCCGTATTTGAAGATATTCCATACTCAGACGAGGAGTCTACACATGAGGCACCGGTGCCTCGAAGGACCCTTCGGGTGAAGCCCCAAGCCAAAAGGTATGTACGAAAGATCTGAATACACCCTCTAACTAATTACCGCGGTTCTAATTAGGCTCATTCTTTGTATTACAGCCTGGAGCGCGACTTCTCCATCGATTAGATTTTGGAGGGGGATTCCCTGCCAACTAACCCGACTGAAAGCGGGACCGGATCACCCTGCACACCTCCCCCCACGTCTGAAAGGAATGGAGAAGCGATATCCAAGGAGGCCCCCGTGCGCCGGATACCACAACTGAGGGTGATGATACTATTGGCAAGGCCAATACTTCGGCCACCAAGGACCAGGAGTATGAACTCCCCCTACCGATGATGGAGGGAGGTCCCAGACCCTCTGAGTCTACTCTGAAGACTACTTCGGAGAATCCCCCGTCTCCGGTGCCAGCAGTAGTGGTCTCTCCGCTAAAGGAGATTACTACGGCGCACCCGGAGCCATCCACGACCGAGCCACTCTGAACTGGATGGCCAGAGCTACTGGAGGAACTTCTGAAGGACCACTCCATTCCCTAAGAATGATTAGAGCGGTTTTGCAAAGTATTCAGTTTGTGGATAGGGCGACATTGGGCGCCGGCACGCCGTCCCGAATGTTTCGGTCGGTCTGCCCCGAGCCGCCCGATCTGCTACGTGACACCGTCAGATTGGAGCTCCTTTGTTGTTTTTTACCTTGTGCTCGTTTCCCCGAGCGCTCCCTGCGCCAACCGCCTGTCGGGGCCGCACCGTGCTCCGGCACTCAGCTCGCCCCGGCTGCTCGTCGCCCCGGCCGCCGGTTGGAGCTTCATGGATGCAGCCCGTCCCCGACCACTTGCCGCCTCGGCTGCCCGTCGGAGCACCATGAATGCAGCTCCGTGACTCAGCTCGTCCCGACCGCTCGTCGCCCCGGCCGCCCTGCGCTCCGGAACTCAGCTCGCCCCAACCGTTTGCTGCCCCCGCTGCTCACCGGCGCACTCACCGCTGCTCATGCCTGTCGGTCGCACCTCACCCCTGTGTTGCGAACATTGGAAAAAAATCTTCAACCCCCAAATGAAAAAGCTTCAACGCTAAATGGAAAAAGCTTCAACTAGCACTGCGAATTAGGGAAAAGATACATCCACTGACACCAAATGCTCCAACCTTAGATGAAAAAAGTTTCAACCAAATGATAGAGAGAGCTTTAACCAAGTGCTGCTCAAAAACAAAAAAAGTTTGAAATGTTTACGAAAAAGCTTCGACCGTGAAAGCAAAAAGTTGCAACCTTGTATAGAAAAGCTTCAACTATTAAGAAAAAAGTTTCAACCAAACACTTCAAGGAGGGAAAAGTTACAAACATTGACAGAAAAAGCTTCAACTGTATATCGAAAAAGTTTCAACCAACTACTGACAGCAAAAAAAAATTATTTGCAGCCCGCGGTCACTTCGTTCATCACCGTCATGCACCCCGGTCGACGCGGAGTTGCAGCACATGGACATCATCGTGGTAGCACTCAGTTGCCCCTCGCTGCAGCATTTCTCATGGTCACCTCGGTTACCGTCGTCAGGCGCAGTGGCTGCCGGTGGAGTCCCATCACGTGAGATGGGGTCCGCCCGATGAAGGTCTTGTCGAAGAAGCCGTGGCGCTCGCCGACAACGCCTGAGGTTGCACGGGGGAAGGGGAACAGGGAGAAGAAGAAGGTAAGGTAAAAAAACTGAAAGGAAGATGCGGTGAGCCTAGGTACACGTGGGGTCTACGAGATCGAACGAGAGCCACGCGACCGGGCAAAAGTTTCGGCCAGCACGCTAGCAAAAAACGTTTCCCTTGTGGATAGCAGTCTGAAAGGAGCTTTTGATGCACCGTTAACAACATCAAGGTAATCTGCATACTTCTTGGTTTATAACCGTGCGCTATCTAAAAGTTTCAGTATGCCGAGTAGCCACCAAGCCCTATGTGAGTTTGAAAGACTCGTGCAGGGGTCAAAATTATTTGTAAAACAATGCATGTAGCCCCCAAGGCTCTGGTGGGTTAACCAGAACACATCCTAGCAAAACAGTTATTTAAAAAAATCTGAGAATGAACACAATATGTTTTTGCAGGCCCCTGCATCAGCCGCAACCCCCAACACTCTTGAGTTGGAGGAGTGAATCGGAAACTAAAAGTTTTTGAAAAGGAGATAGATCGCATCAACAAGTATTTTGAAGACGCTCAAACTGAGTGTGCGAGCCTTAGCACCTATATGTATTTATATATAATTTTCTCCTCTAAATGAGTGCTTGTCAATTGAATATCATAGTTGTGCCTGCTGACATTGATCGGCCCAAGACTGAACTAAGCCAAGCCAAGCAAGAGGCCGCCGAACAGAGGGCGGCGGCTGTATAGTTTAAGGCTATCAGAGAGAAATCTGAAGCTCGGGTCAACAAAGTTTAGCAGGAACTTAAGGACGCCATCACGAAGAATGAGGCTCTCGAGAAAAAAGAAAAAGAAAAATGAACCAAACTGACATCGCTCTTTGCTGCCTTCCACGAAGAGCGGAAAGATGCGCATGATCTCCGAAAAGAGGTTCATCAGATCAAACAAATTGCGACTGGTAAGCGATATTTATTGCAATGTACCTTTGGCGAGCGAAGGTTTGTATCCCTTAACCTAGTATGGAGCTCTTCAGGTGGGATGGCGATCTGTGAAAGAGTGCGGCGGAGGCAAAGAAGTACTATGCTTCCAAGGAGGATGCGACACATTAGAGGCTCTTCTGGGCATAGTTCCTAAATCCGGAGCATCCTCAACTAGCGTCCGTCCAGTTGAAGCAGCTGATGGAGCTACAATCGATGACCGAGCTAGCCATGAAGGACTTGTGCACCAGGCTGTGGCCGGCCAAACCATTGCCCATCAGTTACTTCGGCTTGGTTAAGAAGCTCACTACTATGTGGCCTCAAATTGACATCGTGAAGCGTTTGGTCTACATCAAAGGAGTATGCATGGCGTTGGCGAAAACAATGACACATTTGCCGAAGTTGGAGCCAACAAAGATTGCCACTTAACCTCCGCCGCCTGGGAAAGAGCACACGCATCCCAAACATTATTTTGCCATTGCTATGGAGGGTGCCAAAGCTATAGAGGCACTATGCACAAAAGACGTAATGCTTATCCTGTAAAAGTTCTTGTATGGTACAATCCCTTTTAGTTTTTGCATGGTATATCATGCCTTTGAATTGCAACTATTATTTTTGTTATTTTAATACTAAAAGTTTCCAGTCATTGGCTTTAGCCCCCCCCCACCAGATTATAGCGAGGGTGTTTTCAACTTCTGTAGAGTTAACCTTAGCCAACGGCTTGGCATCATCAAGGTTGTAATGTGGGAGAAAATCACGCAATCGGACCATCGGGATTTAATACTATCATTTGACTATAAGAGCATGATCATGGGTGCTAAGTAGAATCCTTTCGATTTTTTTATTTTCGGCTTATACCATGGTGAAAAAGTCATGTAATCACGTGGTGTGAATGACTTCAGAACTAGTCACGAAAAGCGATGAACCCCTAACGGTTCCTTAGTTTGACACTTGTCTTCATATCATAAACTAGTTCTCGCTTATTATGCCGGTCAGTCTTCGGTTTTCTCCACTCAGGTACTTAACCAGATGAACTGGAAATACAATCACAATGGTTCTTCCTTTAACCTTTTGGCCGAACTATCAGAACATAAATGTGCAAACACAGGAGCGGGGCAACCCAACATTTGACCAAAGAAATAATTCAGAACTGATGCATATAACGCAAATCCAAGACCCCGCACAAGTGATATATCAATATAACGGTCTGAAAGGGGTGGTTGTGAAGACCAAGTGCCCCGTGAATTCAGCCAATGTGTCCGTACAAAAAAAAGAGTTGTGTAAGTATTCCGGAAGCTGTTCGGGAAAAGTAGGAGGCAAAAAATCATTGTGAGGCTCATAAGTAACAAACAGTATTCCTTACTTCCAAAGAATTATGAATTGTATAATTCAGACTTCGAAGCGGCTCTATATATATAGATGAATAAAAGAGTATAGAGTAGAGGTTTACACAGGGTTGGATATGACTAGTTTGATGTTCCTGTAAGCACCGCGTTGCACGTCTACGCCTTTACTCATTGGAGGACACCCCTTGGACAAGAGGGATCTTCCATGAACAATTCTTGTGGTAAATGGTGGTCTTGAGAATCCGCCAACGTGTATGTGTGCTTGATGCACACATTGGTCCTTGATGGCACATGTATATGTTTAGAGACTATTGTCCATGGTTCGGTTTATCCGAACAGTAATCTGTGTATTATTGGTCCTCATAGCTGCCCATGGTATCTAAGCACAAAGTTGTGTATTCGAGGTACATACTTTGCTGGAGGCAAGGTGCTGCTATGAGGGGCGTATCCCCATTTATTCGCCGGGGTATGAGACTGCGGTGGGGTGCGAGCATGTTTATGTTCCTTGACGGACAATCTTGGGTTAGGAGTCGTGTCACTTGCCTGTACTTCGGTTCCTAAGGCCGCAGTTTATTCCACGATCTGAATGGATCGTTTGGTGTTACCATTAAAAGTGATAACACCCTTTGTTCCTGGCATTTTCAACTTGAGGTATGCATAATTCGGGACGACATTGAAGTGAGCGAACACCGTAGGACCGAGGAGTGCATGGTATCCGCTGTGGGAAAGGACGATATCGAAGATTCAATCTTTGCTTCGGAAGTATTCGAGTGAGACGAACACTACCTCTGGGGTTATCGTCCATGAACAGCAAGCTTCAATACTAGAAATTACTCCTTTGAAGGTGGTCTTACTAGGTTTAATTCGTGATGGAACAATACCCATTTTCCGCACTTTCCCCTCGTAAATAAGGTTAAGGATGCTACCCCCATCCATGAGGACTCGTGTGACGTGATACCTATCAATGATGGGATCAAGTACCAAGGCCTCTGACCCCCCGTGCCGAATACTGGTAGGGTGGTGTGTGCGATCATAGGTGATCGGGCAAGCCAACCATGGATTGTACTTTGGGGCGACCGACTCTATTGCGTATACGTCCTAAATCACATATTTCTTCTCCTTTTTAGGAAGATGGGTGACATAGATCATGTTCAACGTCTTTACTTTAGGGGGAAACTGCTTTTGGCCCCCATTGTTCGGTCGACAAGGCTCTTCTTCATCCTCATTGTGTGAGCTTTTGGACTGGTCTTCGGCCATGCTTTTACCTGCTGCTTCGAACACCCAACAATTACGGTTGGTGTGCGTAGCAGGCTTATTTGGAGTGCCATGTATCTGACAGGGTCTCTCGAGTATTTTGTCTAGTGCGGTCCGCCCATCCCGATTTCCCTTAAAGAGTTTCTTCTTGGGTCCAGGCCAAGAATTACTAAATCCGGCATTGACTGCCGTGTCATCGACTTCACCGTCGTTATGGCTACGCTTGTTTTTCCTTCATCGTAGTTTTATGTTGCTATCTCGGGTTGTAAAAGTGCCTGTTGGGGCTCGAGGGAGAAATTCAAAAAATTTCCTACAAAACACCAAGATATATCTAGGAGATGCTAGCAATGAGCAAGGGGTAGAGCATCTTCATACCTTTGAAGATCGCTAAGCGGACGCGTTATTATGAACGCGGGTGATGGAGCCGTACTCGCAGCGATTCAGGTTGCGGTAGATGGGATCCAAAACACCGAACAACGGCGCCTCCGCATTCAACACACTTGAAGCCCGGTGACGTCTCCTCTACCTTGAACCAGCAAGGGGAGATGGGAAGTTGATGGAGAGCTCCGACAGCATGCCGGCGTGGTGTCGGTGGAGCTATGTAGTTCTCCGGCAGGGATTCGCCAAGCGTTGCGGAGGAGGAGGAAGAGAGAGGGCAGGGTTCCGCCGAGGGAGAGAGGAACTCTTGTGTGCAGCCCTGAAAACCCCTTGGGTATTTGTAGGAGGAAGGGGAGAGAGGGGCCGACCACACCCTAGATCAATCTAGGGTGGGCGGCGGCCAAGGAGGGGGCGGCGGCCAGGGTGGAGGTGGCTTGCCTCCCAAGTTGGGAGGTGGGCCACCTTTCGCCCTAGGGTTCCAAGCCCAAATGGCCATAAGGCCTTGGCCAATCGAATCAGCCCACCTACATGGCTGATTCCCACCTTGGCTTGGCCCCTGTGGCCCTCCGGGGCTGGTGGCCCCTCCCGGTGGTCCCCCAGAACCCTTTCGGTGGTCCCCGTATAATACCAATGAACCCCGAAACATTTCCGATGACCAAATCTCGACTTCCTATATATATATATACATATATATATATACCTCCGTACTATCCCGGAGCTCCTCGTGACGTCCGAGATCTCATCCGGGACTCCGAACAACTTTTGGTAACCACATATGATTCCCATTACAACTCTAGCGTCATCGAACCTTAAGTGTGTAGACCCTGCGGGTACGAGAATCATGCAGACATGACCGAGACACCTCTCAGGTAAATAACCAACAGCGGGATCTGGATATCCATGTTGGCTCCCACATGTTCCACGATGATCTCATCGGATGAACCACGATGTCGGGGATTCAATCAATCCCGTATGCAATTCCCTTTGTCTATCGATATATAACTTGCCCGATATTCGATCATCGGTAACCCCATACCTCGTTCAATCTCGTTACCGGCAAGTCTCTTTACTTGTTCCGTAACACATGAGCCCGCGACTAACTCCTTAGTCACATTGAGCTCAATAGGTTGATGTATTACTGAGTGGGCCCAGAGATACCTCTCCGTAACACGGAGTGACAAATCCAAGTCTCGATCTGTACCAAACCAACAGATACTTTCAGAGATACCTGTAGTGCACCTTTATAATAACCAGTTACGTTGTGACGTTTGATACACCCAAAGCACTCCTACGGTATCCGGAGGTTGCACAATCTCATGGTCTAAGGAAATGATACTTGACATTATAAAAGCTCTAGCACACGAACTATACGACCTTGTGCTATGCTTAGAATTGGGTCTTGTCCATCACATCATTCTCGTAATGATGTGATCCCGTTATCAATGACATCCAATGTCCATGATCAGGAAACCATGAACATCTATTGATCAACGAGCTAGCCAACTAGAGGCTCACTGTGGACATGTTGTGGTCTATGTATTCACACATGTATTATGATTTCCGGTTAATACAATTATAGCATGAATAATAGACAATTATCATGAACTAGGAAATATAATAATAACCACTTTATTATTGCCTCTAGGGCATATTTCCAACAGTCTCCCACTTGTACTAGAGTCAATAGTCTATTTACATTGTGATGAATCGAACACCCATAGAGTTCTGGTTCTGATCATGTTTTGCTCGTCGAAGAGGTTTAGTCAACGGATCTGCGACATTCAGATCCGTATGTACTTTACAAATATCTATATCTCCATCATGGATGTATCCACGAATGGATTTGATGTGGCGCTTGATGTGCTTGGTCTTCTTGTAAAACCTGGGCTCCTTGGAAATGGCAATAGCACCAGTGTTGTCACAGAAGAGAGTCCTCGGGCCCGACGCACTAGGAATCACTCCTAGGTCAGTGATGAACTCCTTCATCCAGACTCCTTCCTGTGCTGCTTCCGAAGCAGCTATGTACTCCTCTTCACATGTAGATGCCGCCACGACACTTTGCTTGCACCTGCATCAGCTGACTGCCCACTATTCCAAATGTACACATATCTGGTTTGTGACTTGGAGTCATCTGGATCTGTGTTGAAGCTAGCATCGACGTAACCCTTTACGACGAGCTCTTCACCACCTCCATAAATGAGAAACATATCTTTAGTCCTTTTTAGGTAGATAATGATATTCTTTACCGCTGTCCTGTGATCCACTCCTAGATCACTTTGGTACCTCCCTACCAAACTTATGGCAAGGTTCACATCAGGTCTGGTACACAACATGGCATACATAATAAAGCCTATGGCTGAAGCATAGGGGACGGTACTCATCTTTTTCTATCTTCTGCCGTGGTATGGCGTTGAGCTGCGCTCAACCTCACACGTTGTAATACAGGCAATAACCCCTTCTTGGCCTTATCCATATTGAACTTCTTCAGTATCTTGTCAAGGTATGTGCTTTGTTAAAGACCAATGTGACGTCTTGATCCATCTCTATAGGTCATGATGCCTAATATGTAAGCAGCTTCTCCAAGGTCCTTCATTGAAAACACTTATTCAAACAAGCATTTATGCTTTCAAAAAGTTCTATATCATTTCCCATCAACAATATGTCATCCACATATAATATGAGAAATTCTATAGAGCTCCCACTCACTTTCTTGTAAATACAGGATTCTCCATAAGTATGTACAAACCCAAACGCTTTGATCACCTCATCAAAGCAAATGTTCCAACTGAGAGATGCTTGCACCAACCCATAGATGGAGCGCTGGAGCTTGCATACCTTGTCAGCATTTTTAGGATCGACAAAACCTTCCGGCTGTATCATATACAATTCTTCCTTAAGAAAGTCGTTAAGGAATGCCGTTTTGGTGTCCATTTGCCAGATCTCATAATCATAAAATGCGGCAACTGCTAACATGATTCAGACCAACTTCAGCATCGCTACGGGTGAGAAAGTCTCATCGTAGTCAATTCCTTGAACTTGTCGACAACCCTTAGCGACAAGTCGATCCTCATAGATGGTCACATTACCATCCGCGTCGGTCTTCTTATTAAAGACCCATTTATTTTCTATGGCTCGCCGATCATCGGACATGTCCACCAAAGTCCATACTTTGTTCTCATACATGGCTCCTATCTCGGATTTCATGGTTGCAAGCCATTTTTTGGAATCTGGGCCCGCCATCGCTTCTTCATAGTTCGAAGGTTCAGTGTTGTCCAACAACATGATTTCCATGACAGGGTTGCCGTACCACAGTGATGCAGAACGTGTCCTTGTGGACCTTCGAGGTTCAGTAGCAACTTGATCCGAAGATTCATGATCATCACCATTAACTTCCTCTCTAGTCGGTGCAGGCACCACAGAAACATTTTCCTGTGGTGCGCTACTCTCCGGTTCGAGAGGAGGTACAATTACCTCATCAAGTTCTACTTTCCCCCCACTTACTTCTTTCAAGAGAAACTCTTTCTGTAGAAAGCCTCCGTTCTTGGCAACAAAGATTTTGCCTTCGGATATAAGATAAAAGGTATACCCGATAATTTCCTTAGGGTATCCTATGAAGACGCACTTTTCGGCTTTGGGTTTGAGCTTCTCAGGTTGTAGTTTCTTCACATAAGCATTGCAGCCCCAATCTTTTAGAAACGACAACTTAGGTTTCTTTCCAAACCATTATTCATGCGGTGTCATCTCAACGGATTTATACGGTGCCCTATTTAAAGTGAATGTGGCAGTTTCCAATGCATATCCCCAAAATGATAATGGTAAATCAGTAAGAGACATCGTAGATTGCACCATATATATTAGAGTGAGATTACGATGTTCACACACACCGTTACGATGAGGTGTGCTCGGCGGCGTGAGTTGTGAAACAATGCCACATTTTCTTAAGTGCGTGCCAAACTCGTGACTCAAATATTATCTTCCACGATCCGATCGCAAGAACTTTATTTTCTTGTCACATTGAGTCTCCACCTCACTCTAAAATTGCTTGAACCTTTCAAAGGTTTCAGACTTGTGCTTCATTAAGTAGACATACCCATATCTACTTAAGTCACCAGTGAGAGTGAGAACATAACTTTAGCCACCGCGAGCCTCAAGCTTATTGGACCTCATACATCGGTATGTATTATTTCCAACAAGTGGGTTGCTCGCTCCATTGTTCCAGAGAACGGATTCTTGGTCATCTTGCCCATGAGGCACGGTTCACATGTGTCAAATGATTCAAAATCAAGAGACTCCAAAAGTCCATCTTTATGGAGTTTCTTCATGCGTCTGACACCGATATGACCAAGGCGGCAGTGCCACAAGTACGTGGGACTATCATTATCAATCTTACATCTTTTGGCACTCACGCTATGAACATGTGTAACATCACGTTCGAGATTCATCAAGAATAAACCATTGACCAGTAGGGCATGACCGTAAAACATATCACTAATATAAATAGAACAACCATTATTCTCAGATTTAAATGAGTACACATATCGCATTAAACGAGATCCAGATACAATGTTCATGCTCAAAGCTGGTACTAAATAACAATTATTGAGGTTGAAAACTAATCCCGATGGTAGATGTAGAGGTAGTGTGCCGACTGCGATCACATCGACCTTGGAACTATTCGCGACGCGCATCGTCACCTCATCCTTTGCCAGTCTCCGCTTATTCCGCAGTTCCTATTTTGAGTTGCAAATGTGAGCAACAACACCGGTATCTAATACCCACGAGCTACTATGAGTGCTAGTAAGGTACACATCAATAACATGTATATCATATATACCTTTGATGTTGCCGGCCTTCTTATCCGCTAAGTACTTGGGGCAGTTCCGCTTCGAGTGACCGGTTCGCTTGCAGTAATATCACTCAGTCTCAAGCTTGGGTCCATTCTTGCGATTCGTCCCGGTAACTGTTTTACCAGGCGTGGCAACTTCTTTGCCGTCCTTCTAGAAGTTCTTTTTACCCTTTCCTTTCTTAAAACTGGTGGTCTTATTCACCATCAACACTTGATGTTCCTTCTTGATTTCCACCTCCATTGATCTCAGCATTGAATATAACTCGGGAATGGTCTTTTCCATCCCTTGCATGTTATAATTCATCATGAAGGTCTTGTAGCTAGATGGAAGCGACTCGAGGATTCTGTCAATAACCGAGTCATCCGGAAGATTAACTCCCAGCTGAGAGAGACAGCTGTGCAACCCAGACATTCTGAGTATGTGCTCACAGATAGAACTATTTTCCTCCATCTTACAGCTGAAGAACTTGTCGGAGACCTCATATTTCTTGACCTGGGCATGAGCTTGGAAAACCAATTTCAGATCCTCGAACATCTCATATGCTCCATGATGCTCAAAACGCTTTTGGAGCCCCGGTTCTAATCTGTAAAGCATGTCGCACTGAACCAGAGAGTAGTCATCACTTTGCAATTGCCAGGCGTTCCAGAACGTCCCGGGATGCCGCGGGAATGGGAGGGTCACCTAGCGGTGCATCAAGGGCATATGCCTTATTGGAAGCTATGAGCATGAGCTTTAAATTACAAGCCCAATCCACATAGTTTCTACCATCGTCTTCCAGCTTGGTTTTCTCTAGGAATGCGTTGAAATTGATGTTGACATGAGCATTGGCCATTGGATCTACAATATTGTAAAGACATTTTTAGACTAAGTTCATGATAATTAAGTTCATCAATCAAGTTATTTAATGAACTCCCACTTAGATTGACATCCCTCCACTCATCTAAGTGATACATGATCCATGTCGACTAGCGCGTGTCCGATCATCACGTGAGATGGACTATCATCAATGGTGAACATCTTCATGCTGATCGTATCATCCATACGACTCATGCTCGACCTTTCGGTCTCTCGTATTTCGAGGCCATGTCTATACATGCTAGGCTCGTCGAGTCAACCTAAGTGTTTTGTGTGTGTAAATTTGGCTTACACCCATTGTATGCGAACGTTAGAATCTATCACACTCGATCATCACGTGGTGCTTCGAGACAACGATCTTTCGCAACGGTGCACACTTAGGGGAACACTTATCTCAAAATTTAATGAGGGATTATCTTATCTTTGCTTCCGTCGTCCTAAACAATAAGATGAAAAACATGATAAACATCACATTTAAATCATATAGTGACATGATATGGCCATTATCATCTTGAGCCTTTGAACTCCATCTTCGGGTGCGACATGATCACCACCGTCACCGGCACGACACCATGATCTCCATCATCGTGTCTCCATGAAGTTGTCTTTCCAACTATTACTTCTATTACTATGGCTAACGGTTAGCAATAAAGTAAAGTAATCATATGGCGATATTACGATTCACATGCAGGTCATACAAAAATTTAAGACAACTCCTATGGCTCCTGCCGGGTGTCATGATTCCTATTACAACAACATGATCAATCTCATACATCACATATACTTCATCACATCCTTTAGGCCATATCACATCACATAGCATACCCTGCAAAAACAAGCTAGACGTCCTCTAATTGTTGTTGCAAGTTTTACATGGCTGATTTGGGTTTCTAGCAAGAACACTTCTTACCTACGTGACAGCCACAACGTTGATATGCCAATGCTATTTACCCTTCATAAGGACCCTTTTCATCAAATCCAATTCGACTAAAGTGGAAGAGACAGACACCAGCTAGCTACCTTATGCAACAAGTGCATGTCAAGCGGTAGAACCAGTCCCATGTAAGTGTACGTGTAAAGTCGGTCCGGGCCCCTTCATCGCACAATACCGCCGGAAAAATATTGGACTAGTATTGGCAAGGAATTGGCAAAATCATCACCCACAACTTTTGTGTTCTACTCGTGCATAGAATCTACGAATAGACCTAGCTCATGATGCCACTGTTGGGGCTCGAGGGAGAAATTCAAAAAAATTCCTACGAAACACCAAGATCAATCAAGGAGATGCTGGCAACAAGCAAGGGGTAGAGCATCTTCATACCTTTGAAGATCGCTAAGCGGAACCGTTACTATGAACGCGAGTGATGGATCCGTACTCACAGCGATTCAGATCGCGGTAGATGGGATCCAAAGCGCCGAAAAATGGCGCCTCCGCATTCAACACGCGTGAAGCCCGGTGACATCTCCTCTACCTTGAACCAGCAAGGGGAGAGCGGAAGTTTATGGAGAGCTCCGGCAGCACGATGGCGTGGTGTCGATGGAGCTATGTAGTTCTCTGGCAAGGCCTCGCAAAGCGCTGCGGAGGAGGAGGAAGAGAGAAGGCAGGGCTGCGTCGAGGGAGAGAGGAACTCTTGTGTGCAACCCTGAAAACCCCTTGGGTATTTATAGGAGGAAGGGGAGAGAGGGACCGGCCATACCCTAGATCAATCTAGGGTGGGCGGCGGCCAAGGAGGGGGTGGCGGCCGGTGTGGAGGTGGCTTGCCTCCCAAGTTGGGAGGTGGGCCACCTTTCTCCCTAGGGTTCCCAGCCCAAGTGGCCATCAGGCCTTGGCTGGTTCCCACCTTGGCTCGGCCCATGTGGCCCTCCGGGGCTGGTGGCCCCTCCCGGTGGACCCCCGGAACCTTTCGGGTGGTCATGGTACAATACTGATGAACCCCGAAACAATTTCGACGACCAAATCTCGACTTCCTATATATAAATATTTACCTCCGGACTATTTAGGAGCTCATCGTGACGTCCGGATCTCATCCGGAACTCCGAACAACTTTCGGTAACCACATACTATTCCCATTACAACTCTAGCGTCATCGAACATTAAGTGTGTAGACCCTGCGGGTTCGGGAATCATGCAGACATGACCGAGAAACCTCTCCGGTTAATAACCAACAGAGGGGGTCTAGATATTCATGTTGGCTCCCACATTTTCCACGATGATCTCATCGGATGAACCACGATGTCGGGGATTCAATCAATCCAGTATGCAATTCCCTTTGTCTATCGGTATATAACTTGCCCGACATTCGATCATCGGTATCCCCATACCTTGTTCAATCTCTTTACCGACAAGTCACTTTACTCATTCCGTAACACATGATCCCGCGACTAACTCCGTAGTCACATTGAGCTCAATCAGTTGATGTATTATCGAGTGGGCCCAAAGATACCTCTCTGTCACACGGATTGACAAATCCTAGTCTCAATCCGTACCAACCTAACAAATACTTTCGGAGACACCTCTAGTGCACCTTTATAATCACCCAGTTACGTTGTGACGTTTGATACACCCAAAGCACTCCTACGGTATCCGAGGGTTGCACAATCTCATGGTCTAAGGAAATGATACTTGACATTATAAAAGCTCTAGGAGACGAACTATCATTCTCCTAATGATGTGATCCCGTTATCAATGACATCTAATGTCCTTGATTAGGAAACCATGACCATCTATTTATCAACGAGCTAGCCACCTAGAGCATCACTAGGGACATGTTGTGGTCTATGTATTCACACATGTATTACGGTTTCTGGTTAATACAATTATATCATGAATAATAGACAATTATCATGAACTAGGAAATATAATAATAACCACTTTATTATTGCCTCTAGGGCATATTTCCAACAGTGCCAGGGTTTGAGGGAGGGTTATTCCACCAAGCGAGCCAAGTATCCTCGCGTGCATAATGGCGGGTCATGAGGGAGGTGAGGGTGGCAATTGTCCTCGTCCATACGTGTCTCAGTGTCCGGGTGAGCCACTCATCTCGTATATTGTTACAGAAGAAAGCGAGTGCTTCAGCGTCCGAACAATCAACAATCTGGTTTTTCTTCATGAGAAATCTGTTCCAGAATTGTTGGGAGGACTCATCGGGCTGCTGGATTATGTGGCTTAAGTCATCGGACCCAGGTGGCCGAACATGAGTGCATTTAAAGTTGTCTTGAAAGGCGTCTTCAAGGTCCTCCCAAATCCCGATAGAGTTTTCGGTGAGGATGTTCGGGCAGTGCCTTGGCGTGCCTTTGAGTTTAAGAGGTAAGTGCTTGATGGTGTGGAGATCATCTCCACGGGCCATCTGGATATGTAGGAGGAAATCCTCGATCCAAACTGCTGGGTCTGTCGTACCATCGTACTGTTCTATATTAACGGCTTTGAACCCTTTGGGGAATTGATGCCGCATTACCTTTTCTCTGAAGCACATTGGGTGAGGGGGGCCCTTATCCGAGATGTATCATGCTAGAGATCGGTTGAGGTTCTACCATGCTGAGCGTCTCGAACGCCATCGTTCTCATTCGGACGAGGTTGGTATCAGTTTTGTCTTGCGGGTGTACGACTTTCGGATACATAAATGAATCTAGTTTGATCTGTTTTAGATTTAATTTTCTACCGCAGATCGTATCGGTCCTTGGTTTGGACCAGCTCTTTTTTGCTTATCTCGGTCCAGTTGATCATCTTGTGCAAAATGGGATGGTGCGGGCTCTAAGGCCTCATCTTCAAATTTCGGTACCAGGCGCCGACGTGGGTAGCTCTTAGTTGGACCCTATCGCTCTTGAATGTACCCTTCTTCCAAAGCCAAGACTTTGGTCCATGTTTCATTAATGAAGTCTTGTTCGGCTTTGTGTTGTCCCTACTGTTGGGGAACGTTGCATGGGAAACAAAAAATTTCCTATGCACACGCAATACCTATCCATGGTGATGATCATCTACGAGAGGGGAGAATGAATATACATACCCTTGTAGATCGCTAAGAGGAAGCGTATATAACGCGACTGATGTAGTGGAACATCTTCGTGATTCAAATCGCAGCCCGTCCCGCGATCTCATCACGATCCGTCCCGCGATCTAGTGCCGAACGGACGGCACTTCCGTGTTCAACACATTATACCTTATTGCGCATTCAATAAACCTACGTGGACCCCTTGGGGCGTGGTGGGCCAACCGAGTGGGCCCCCGGAACCCATTCGTCACTCCCGGTACCCTTCTTCCAACACACATCGTCACCTCACCCTTGCTAGTATCCTTTTAATCCGTAGCTATAACTTTGAGTTACTAACACTCATCAACTGAACCGGTATCCAATACCCTGGTGCTACTAGGAATACTAGTAAGGTACACATCAATATCTGGTATATCCAATATACTTTAGTCGACTTTGCCAACCTTCTCATCTACCAAGTATCTAGGGTAATTCCGCTTCAGTGACCGTTCCTCTCATTACACAAGCACTTAGTCTAGGGTTTGGGTTCAAGCTTGGGTTTCTTCACTAGAGCAGCAACTGGTTTGCCGTGTCATGAAGTATCCCTTCTTGCCCTTGCCCTTGCCCTTCTTTAAACTAGTGGTTTTATTAACCATCAACAATTGATGCTCCTACTTGATTTCTACTTTCGCGGTCTCAAACATCGCGAATAGCTCAAGGATCATCATATCTATCCTTGATATGTTATAGTTCATCACGAAGCTCTAGTAGCTTGATGGGAGTGACTTTGGAGAACCATCACTATCTTATTTGGAAGATCAACTCCCACTTGATTCAAGCAATTGTACCGCTCACACAATCTGAGCACATGCTCAAGGTTTGAGCTTTTCTCCCTTACTTTGTAGACCAATAATCTTGTCGGATGTCTCATACCTCTCAACAAGGGCATGATCATGATATCCCAATTTCATCTGTTGGAACATCTCATATGTTCTGTGAAGTTCAAAACCTCTTCGACGCCTTAATTCTAAGTCATTAAGCATTACGCACTGAACTATCACGTAGTCATCAAAAACGTGTATGTTAGATGTTTGCAACATCCACACACGACGCTCGAGGTTTAGTACACCGAGCGGTGCATTAAGGACATAAGCCTTCTACGCAAGAATGAGGACAATCCTCAGTTTACGGACACGGTCCGCAAAATTGCTACTATCATCTTTCAACTAAATTTTCTCTAGGAACATATAAAAACAGTAGACCTACAGCGCAAGCTACAACATAATTTGTAAAGACCTTTTTGACTATGTTCATTATAATTGAGTTTAGCTAATCATCTTACTAATAACTCCCACTCAAAATATGCATCCCTCTAGTCATTTGAGTGGTGCATGATCCAAATCCACTAACTCAAGTCCGATCATCACGTGAGTTGAGTATAGTGTCATTGGTGAACATCTCCATGTTGATCATATCAACCATATGATTCATGCTTGACCTTTCGGTCTCTTGTGTTCCAAGGCCATGTATTTACATGCTAGGCTTGTCAAGTTTAACTCGAGTGTTCCGCGTGTGCAACTGTTTTGCACCCGTTGTATGTGAACGTTGAGTCTATCACACCCGATCATCACGTGGTGTCTTGAAATGACGAACTATCACAACAGTGCACAGTCGGGGAGAACACAATTTTCTCTTAAAATCTTAGTTAGGGATCACCTTACAATGCTACCGTCGTTCTCAGCAAAATAAGGTGCATAAAAGTATTAACATCACATGCAAATTATAAGTGACATGACATGGCCATGAACTTGTGCTTCTTGATCTCCATCACCAAAGCACGGGATGATCTCCATCGTCACCGGCACCGCACCATGATCTCCATCATCGTGCCTCCATTGAGGTTTTCGTGCTATCTATGCTATTACTACTAAAGCTACAACCTAGCAATATAGTAAAGGCATCTGCAAACACAAATGTTAGTTTAAAGACAACCCTATGGCTCCTGCCGGTTGCCGTAGCATCGACGTGCAAGTCGATATTTAACTATTACAACATGATCATCTCATACATCGAATATATCACATCATGTCTTTGGCGATATCACATCACATGCATACCCTGCAAAAACAAGTTAGACGTCCTCTAATTTTTTGTTGTGCATCCAATAAATGCACGTGTACCCCTTGGGGCGTGCTGGGCTCACCCAGTGGCCCCCCAGAACCCATTCGTCGCTCCGGGTACACTGCCGGGAATACCCGAAAACCTTTCGGCATCCAAATACCAACTTCCTATATATCAATCTTCGTTTCCGGACCATTTCGGAACTCCTCATGACGTCTGAGATATCATCCGGGACTTAGAACAAAACTTTGGTCACCAACACATATAACTCAACTATACCGAAACGTCACCGAACCGTAAGTGTGCAGACCATGCGGGTTCGAGAACTATGCAGACATGACCTCACACACTTCTCTGGTCAATAACCAACAGCGGGACCTGGATGTCCATATTGGCTCCTACATATTCTATGAACATCTCTATCGGTTGAACCTCTATGTCAAGGATTCATATAATCCCGTATACTATTCCCTTTGTCCTTCGGTATGTTACTTGCTCGAGATTCGATCGTCGGTATCACCATACCTAGTTCAATCTCGTTACGACAAGTCTCTTTACTTGTTCTGATATACAAGATCACATAACTAACTCCTTAGTCACATTGCTTGCAAGGCTTCTTGTGATGTTGTATTACCGAGTGGGCCCAGAGATACCGCTCCGTCACACGGAGTGACAAATCCGAGTCTTGATCCATGCCAACCCAACAGACACCTTTGGAGGTACCTGTAGAGCACCTTTATAGTCACCCAGTTACATTGCGACGTTTGATACACACAAGGTGTTCCTCCGGTGTTCAGGAGTTGCCTGATCTCATGGTCATAGGAACACATACATTGACATGCAAAAAACAGTAGCAATAAACTCACACGATCATATACTACGTTTATGGTTTGGGTCTTGTCCATCACATCATTCTCCTAATGATGTGATTCCATTACCAAGTGACAACACTTGTCTATGGTTAGGAAACCTTAACCATCTTTGATCAATGAGCTAGTTAACTCGAGGCTTACTAGGGACAGTGTTTTGTGTGTGTATCCACACATGTATTTGTGTTTCCAATCAATACAATTAAAGCATGGATAATAAACGATTATCATGAACAAAGAAATATAATAATAACAAATTTATTATTGCCTCTAGGGTATATTTCCCACACCTGCTTTAGCTTAAGGCTCCGACTTCCTGATACAGCGGGTCTTCGGGGTCAATAAAGTCTTTGGATCCAAGGCTTTCGTCCTCGTGGATCGGAGGAACATATTTGCTCTCTTTGGAGTCGTCAGGATCCTAATGTTGGGTGATGCTATGCCTAAGACGATTCTTCTCCCAAGAAGAAAAAGCTGATTGCTAAGAAGCTGTTGATGATGAGGAGCAAGAAATTCCAGCTCAGGTCCCTCCTCCCAAGAATAAAAAGCTGATGGTTGATGCTTTGCCTAAGAAGATTTGCCTAAAGCCTTTAGCACCTAAGGCTAAGAAGTCTCTAGCTCCCAAGAGGACTACGAAGGATATTCCTCCAGCTGAAAAGAACAAAGGCTCTACGTTCAGAGAATTTGCTACAGAGGAAGATGAGGATGCCCCTGTGCTAATGAACCTGAGTGCTCATGTGCCACTCCGCAATGAAGCTCATCCTACTATTGAATATATGAAGAAGTGAAGAGATACAGGTTTCAGGAAGTGGAGATCTATTGATAGATATGTTGTGAGACGGAGAACTACTGTTGAATCCCACTTTCACACAAAATAGCAAGATGATTTCTATGAGACTCTTTTGCTTGACAAGAATCCTGCAGTCAGCGACATGACATATGTCGATTGGGAATATATCAAGTCCAATGAAGATTATTTTCCCCATGTGTGAGAAAATTTCAGGATGGTTGATATTGAAGATTTTGTTGGCAAAGGGATGATTGCATTGAACGATGAGTTTATCATGCAATTCTATTTCACCGCTCATTTCCACCCCCGATCGAAGGATTGTTTGGATGACTGAGGGTCACTGGTATAAGTCTACAGTTGATGAATGGGCCACTATCATTGGTGCTCCAAAGGTACTAGAAGGATATTTGGATGTGTATTCACAACTCAAAATGAATCACAACTGCATGGCCAACATGTACAAGCCAGTGTCCCATACGTTTCTGCAAACGCACAAGTTTGGCTTTGTCTATTTCTTGTAAGCAGGTATACCCACTACGAACACTATCATGAGATACACCGTGATGCCCAAATCAGGACATGATAAGATGATCACAGGTTATTCACCCACACCCGGTTCCAAGTGATGGATATGATAGTTGAGACTATCAAGAGGACTACTGCAGATCAGAAGAGATCATGTGGATATGCTCCATACATTCAGATGCTCATCAGTGCCAAGATTGGCAAGCATGCATATCTACTTGATCATCCCCACCTACCACTACAACCTTATTTTCAAGACAATGATGTTGTGATGGAGGAAAGTCATCCCAGCTCAGCTACAACTCCAGAGGCAACACAGGCAGACGCTACAAGGAATGCTCCAGCTCAACCCCTACGACTCAAAACCAGAGATGAGCATATGTCCTTCTTAGTGAGCACCATCAAAGGGATGGAGAAGAAAGTTTCTGAGATCTTGCTGAACCAGAAGAGCCTAGAGAGGATCATGCAGACAAAATTCCATGACCTGTATGTTAAGGTAACGAAGTTGTCCACTACTATTTAGCAACTTTAGCATGAAGGTGATTTAGTGAAGATTCCACGCTCCAACGGTGATGATGATGAAGATTCACCCCTTCTTACTACCACTCACTTTAGGACCTAGACAAGGTCAGCAGCTATGCCAGTTCCGGAAGCAAGCCATCTTCATCAGCTCAAGCTTCACCTCTTGCTCCTCCACCTCTAGCGTCTACACCTCCAGCTCTAGGGACTTCTGCAGAAGCCTTCGTAAACGCTCTCTTGTCCACTCCATCATCAACTAATGGAGGAGATCATGCTCAGAGATACGATTAGCTCTAGACCTTTGAAATTTTTGGTAACTTGTTGACAAAGGGGGATAAGTGTATAAATCAAATAGGACTTTTAGAGGGAGAGCTTTTGCTTTTAATTTTTCTCTCATTTGATTTTTCAAAACGTTTGGTCTTTTGGATGACTTTATCCATTTAGGAGATGTGTTTGATCATATGCTTTGATTGTTTGATGCTACCACGTTATTACCTTTGAGCGATCTACATGATGATCATTCACTTGTTTATTTGGTCTTATGTGCATTACTATTCATTCATATCATTTATGCGCACCAACAAGTCGTATGTGACATGGAAGAGTAACCTATGATCCTAATCGATTATGCATTTGCATTCAAACCCAAATCTTAAATAGTGCACAAATTTAGGGGGAGTTCTCGCTTTTTCACATACTTCTCAAAGCGTCGATGCTAATCATTGATTATATCTTTTGTCGAAGCTTTGATCTATATTTTTTCATCAATTATTAAAAAGGGGGAGATTGATAGCACAATTGCTCCCTAAGGTGGTTTTGGTAATTGATCACAACATATGAATCATTGGACTAATGATTTTATCCAAGTGTATTTCAGAAAAGTTCAAAGTTGCCTTAGCTATAGGATTGTGAGGAGAAGCCCCTTGATGCAAGGAAGGAATAGGATTGGCTCAAGCTTTAGGCAAGCAGACTCTTCATTTTACATTTTTGATAAATCACTTTGAGTCCATAGGAAAGCCAATACTATTAAAAGGGGGTGAGGTATTATGATGAATTGGTTGCTCAAGTTCTTAGAGGTAGCCACCAAAAATACTCAACCATTGTCCCACAAAATATCTCTGGCTAAAGCCACGTCAGCAAAATCGGTGCCACCAAAATTTTCCACTTGGCCCTAACAATTTTACACTTGACAGATCCTATGCCAAACCCTACCATATCGATACCACCAACTTTCACATCAGATCCACCGAGATTCAGTGACCAACTTCCTGTTGAGAAGATTTCAAGAATCGGAATTTCCGAGTTTGAAATCAGTCACATCGAGATTTGGAAACTGGTCTAGGTCATTATATCGGTACCACCGAGATTCATATATAGGTCTCCTCGAGAATTCAAAAGTTGCCACATTTAGTGCGACTCGGTACCACCGAGATTCTTTTCGGTGTCACTAAGTTGGGCAATAATGTTGTAACGGTTTGATTTTGGGGATGCCTATATATACCCCTCCACCTACCTCTCATCCGTAGAGGAAGCACTCACAACACACTTACACTTGCCAAATCCATTTTTCTGAGAGACAGCCACCTACTCATCTATTGAGATCAAGAGATTCCATTCCAACCATTTGAACTTGATCTCTAGCCTCCCCAAGTTGCTTTCCACAAGATCAATCTCTCCTACCCATGCCAAATCTGTGAGAGACTTATTGAGTGTTGAGGATACTATCTTTTGCCGCACAAGAGCAAGGAGTTCATCGTTCTACCACATCTATTACATTTTGGATGGTGTTGCCTCCTAGATTGGTTAGGTGTCTCTTGCGAGCCTCCTACTCCATGTTGTGGAGTTGAACCAAGAAGTTTGCAAGGGCAAGGAGATCGCCTACTTCATGAAGATCTACCATGACTGAGGCTTGTCCTGTCTGGACGGAAGCCGTCGTGGAATAGACAAGGCAGCTTTTTCGTGGACCCCTTGTGGGTGGAGCCCTCCGTTGATTGAAGTCTCCACTAACATGGACGTAAGATAGGGGCCACCTATCAGAAGCATGCCAAAAATTGTCGTGTCAACCTTTGCGTTTGATCTCCCTACCTTACCCTCTACTTTACATTTGCATGTCATTACTTTCTGCTGCTATACTCTATCATGTGCATGTGTACGGTGAACTTCACAAGTCATAATTTCTGAAACTAGCCCATAACTAAAATTGGGAGAAATGATAAGTTTTTATCTTGTCAAGTAGTCTAAGTACCCCCACCCCCTCTAGACATACTTTCGATCCTACACTCCCACATCTCTCCAATTAGTTCTTTCCTTAGTGTTTTATATTTGGCATAAATTGCTGCACTTGGTGCTACACAAAATTAGATTGCATGTTAAATTCTTCAAGTCCCAAATAGGATAAATGCTTGATATAGCCTCTAAGGATCCATATGAGTAGTTTCTATCGTTCTCATAAAGTTTTATTGACATATTTTTGTGGTCCAAATATTTCAGAATTTGTGTGTAGGAAAATGAACTTCTTGAGGTGATGTTCCTCAAGGAAGAGTTCTTCGAGCCGGAGCCACAAGGGAGTTGCGGGGAGGACTCAAGATAGAGAGTTTGAGATCTTTTGCTACATGGAGGCTAGGCCTTGTGAATGGCCACATAGACCCTTCATGAGTGAAGCTGGTTTTTATGAAGAAATCATGCAATTCATTGCAAATGCTAGGCAGACAACTTCCTCGCAGATAAGTGTGATCAATACTACCTCCTTACTAATTCCTTCATTCAAATTTTTTATTTCATAAACATGCCCAATGCTCCCTTAGTACATTTTGACTTGTATGCAACAAACTATGAATTGCCTCTCGATAGATTTTGTGAAATATGTTTGCTTCCCTTTGATACGGGAATGCTTGATCCTAAGACTTGGGAATTTGAGCACTTCCTCTTCACCTTAACTGTGGGGGAAACTAGGGGCGTATAAAAAGCCACGGCCACTAGTTTGCATGTTCCTTCTGTGCATTATTTCTCTTTGTTTATAGGAAAATGCATAACTACTATGGTGTAGGGTGGTGGTCTCAGTGCCCCAACTCTGGCTATTTTGTGCCACGCACTTTATGGTGATAACACCTAAAACCTAGGAGCTATTGTCGCGCGCCACTTGCATCTTAATCAAAGCAAAAGGCGAGATTCATGGTGGTGTTTATGCCACATGCTTGGCTAAGTATTTTGAAGTGGCTATACACCCTACTCATTATTTTTTACCCTAGGTTTATCTCGATGACCAATCTATGATAGAACATCAATTCACTCATGAAACTGATTTACCTCAGGGCATTTACTATAACCTAGTATACAATGAGAATACTCGTAACATTATTATGTTGTCTACACCCTCATTGTTTTGATTTTTCATGCCATAAATGGGTACACCATCATGCCAAAGGATATATTTACATACCACAACGAGTTAGCTGCTGCGGAGGGTGAAGCCAATGATTGGGATGCTCAGGTGCCACCGTAGGAACACTTTCCTCGACCCGATGGTTACTAGGAGTGGTGATTACCAAGCTAGGCAAAAGCCTAAGCTTGGGGGAGTACATATTTCTCACCGACATTACATTCACGTTCACACACTTCATATAAATTGTTGGTGTCTATCCTCTTTCATTGTATATCCATGTTAGCTTTACTTTTAAGCTTTCTTCTTGTGTGTTTGAAAACTTTAGAAAATCCAAAAATATTTCTTGTTTCTTTTCATTTTTTCTTTCCCGTTTAATTAGGTGTAGTATGAAAACCCAAAAATATTTCCTTTTGCTTGTTAGGAGCTTTCCCGTATAAATAGTTTTTCTCGTTCTTGTTTTCCCTTAGTTTATTTTGCTTGCTTAAGAAAAACAAAAACTCCAAAAATATTTCAGTGTGTTTCTCTAAATTTCTTTTCCTTTTGTTGAGTCATGAAAAGGGAAGGCTCCAATGAAAATGATGAATGGCTCTCATATGCTTTGTTGTTGATCTAACGAAGAGCCAACATTTCCATGTCTTCTCCTTTGTCTAAAACAGCCCTGCAGATTCCAGCTTAGTCCACGACACCCCTGCACTTTTAGTATTATCACATCATTCGGTCGTCCAAGTGAAAGGAAATAATGACGATATTTGATGAAGTGATCGTGACAAAGGAAACGGGTATGAAATCTTCTTGTTTTTCTTTTTTTGTATATATGTTGGCTCGTCCGATCTTGATTCAGTATAACATTAGTGAAAATGTTTGTGATGACAATGAAAGATCATAGCTTTTTGTGCCAAGCTTAAATAGCTAGGAGATGATAAGGATTTACCTTGTGCGTCAACATGCATCAAAATGGTTATGATGTGATATGGTAGTATGGTATTTTCCTTTGAGTAGTTCGAGTGGTTTGACTTGGCCCATGTGCAAACATGTAGTTGGTTCAAAACCAATGCAACCTTCATAATATTTAAATTCAGAGTGTTTATATCATACTCATGCTTTGTCCAAAGTTGATTACTTTCAATGGATGATCATGACCGTTGTTGCTCTCTCGCTGGTCGCTTCCCAATATTTTGCTAGCCCTCACTTGTACTAAGTGGTAATGTTGCTTGTGCTTCCAATATCCTTAAAACCAAATTATTCAACATGATTCCACCATACCTACCTATATGCGGTATTACTTTACCATTCCAACTAAATTTGCATGTGCCACCTCTAAATATTCAAACAAACATCCATTTTGTGCACTCGTATCGCTCACGGAGTGACGCAATCAATATCTTCTGTGCTAAGTAAGTTACTCTCAGGATGGGAGCTTATTCGTCGTCATTGCACAAGAGAGGCTGGTAACAAGGATGCGCAGTCCTGCTTAATCAAAATTAAATTAAAACAAAACTCCTTGGGAAATTTGATATGTTGGAGGGCACCCATGAATTCGGCTAGCCATGGTTGTATATAGATGGTGGATAGGATAAAACTTTACAATTCTGTTTGGGAACCAACAATGATGAGTTTAGTATGGAAGATACTGAAAACCTTTGTTGTAACATCGACAGTAAAGAAAACCACTCAAAACTATATTTTCAATCCTACTCTAAAAACGTGAGCTCTCACACCTCACAAATCAATGCTTTTCTCTGCGAAGGGCCTATATATTTACTTTTATGTTGAGTCATCATCCTCTTACTTACAGCGCCACACTTGGGAGCACTATTGTTATTTTTATGCATTGAGTCTAAACAATGTTGGATATGAGTATGACTAGGATCTTTTATGTTCTGTATTATAATATTTAGTCACTCCTTGAATCTCACAGGTGCTCTGAATTTATGTTTTGCGGTCTCGAAAAGGGTTAGTTAGATACCATATCACTGTATTATATCGTGACTGTTTTGAGAAATTGTTGGCATGTGAGATATCTAACTATTCTTGCTAGTTGGTTATGTGCTGCCAGGATTGAATATGATGCATAATTATTATCATAGATGTGGTTACTTATGATTTTTGCTGAAAAGTTGAACACTAGCTAAGCATATGTATAAAGATGAAAATAGAAGAGTTTGTAAAAGTTTTGTTTATCACTTTCAGTTTATTAACCGAATTGCTTGAGGGCAAGCAATGAGTTAAGCTTGAGGAGTTGATACATCTCCAACGTATCTACTCTTTCCAAAGACTTCTATTCTGGTTTTGACCCCTAATTCGCATGATTTGAATTATACTAACCCGCACAACCTTGGTGATATTTTTGTGCATAAATAAAAGTTATCAGAATTGGACGAAACTTTTTGTTAATTATTTCTGGTATTTATAAGGATTTATGGAGCAAAGACCTGCCGGAGAAACGTTGTCAGGGGCCATAAGCCAACATCTCCCCTCCTACTTCATGCTGTGATGCTTGTGGGGCCCATGTGGCTCCTCCGACCCTAATTCCATCACTATAAAATCACCTATTTAGATAAAAAATTCAAAGACAAATTTTCATCGTGTTTCACGAGACGGATCCGCCGCCACCTCTTGTTATTCCTCCGGAGGGTTGACGTGGAGTCTGTTTGTGGCTCCGGAGAGGGGGATTCATCGTTGTCGTCATCACCAATCCTTCTTCATCAATACCGCCATGATGCTCACGCCCGGGAGTGGGTAATTACTTTATAGGCTTGTTGCATGGTGGTAGGATTGGATGAGATTGACCATGTAATTGAGTTAAGTTCGATAGGACTTGATCCCTAGTATCCACTATGTTGTGAGATTGATGTTATTATGAATTTTCTATGCTTAATGCCTCTCACTAGGGCCCGAGTGCATTGATTTGAGATCTTGACCTATTATGTTTTCGTGAATATGAGAGTGATTTCGATCATATCTTGCAAGTTCTAGTTACCTATTACGTGTCTTGATCCGCATACCCCAAGGTGACAATAATTGGGATTCTTTCTGGTGATTGTCGTAGTTTGAGGAGTTCAGGTATTCACTATGTGTTACTGCTTAGTTCTGGTTCTCTATTTAGAGGAGACCTTCATATCCCTTAGTTTCCAATAGGACCTTGCTGCCACAAGAGCGTAGGAAAAAAAATGTCATCCAAGTTCTTATTGCAAGCACGTATGACTATATACAGAATACATGCCTACACTATATTGATGAATTGGAGCTAGTTTCATGTCGCCCTAGCGTGTAACTCCTACATGATCAATTTTATCTAAATCACTATCCATCAACTGATCCACGTGCCTAGGCTTTACATATACTGAATCTTGCTAAGTTACTACTATTGCTGTTGCTGTCACACCTGCTACTCAATTGTTACCGTCACTACTCTTTCAAAAATTGCCGCTATCACTGTTACTGTTACTAATACTATTTGTTGTGCTACTAAATCCTTGCTGCAGAAATATATCCGAGGTGCAATTGAACTGTCAACTCAATTTTTACGGCCCATAAATATTATTTGTCTCCCCTTTTGTCGAATCAATAAATTAGGGTGAAATACTACCCGTGAAGATTGTCACAATCCCCTATACTTATGGGTTATCACTAGGCAGAATATAATTAGCAACAATATAATTAGCATAATACGTATACCAAGGAGTACTACGTGAAGTATTTATAACACAAAGTTGCTCATCATGAAAATTATCATCGATAGGCAATGGGTCATCAAGAACATTTTCCATCGTATACAAGTTATCTCCTACAAGGTTTTCAGCTCCCTTCCTATCAACTATATGTAAGTCAAATTCCTGGAGTAAACGCACCCACCCGATAAGTCTAGGTTTAGTTTTTTTTGTTTACACAAGGTATTTAATAACAGCATGATCACTGTGAATAGTTACTTTAGAATCGACGATGTAAGGTGTGAACTTATCACAAGCAAACACAACTTCTAAGAATTCTTGTTCACTAGTAGCATAATTTCTTTGGGCCCTATCTAGGTTCTTACTAGGATAATGTATAATATTCAATTTTTTGTCTACTTCGCCCTAGAACAACACCAACAACATAATCACTAGCATCACACATGATTTCGAAAGGTAAGTTCCAATCCGGTGGTTGAACAATAGGTGCAGAAATTAAGGTTTTCTTAAGTATTTTGAAGGCTTCTACACAATAATTATCAAAAATAGAAGGAATATCTTTTTAAAGCAGATTAGTTAATATCCTACAAATCTTTGAGAAATCTTTAATAAATTGCCTATAGAAACCAGCATGACCAAGGAAACTACTTATACCTTTGATATTTTTTTGCAGGTCATTTTCTCTATTGAATCAACTTTGGCCTTGTCCAACTCAATACCTTGTTCGGAAATTTTATGCACAAGTACTACACCTTCATTCACCATAAAGTGGCACTTATCCCAATTCAACACAAGATTAGCTTCTTCACATCTCGACAAAACTTGATCAAAGTTTCTCAAGCAATCATCAAAAGAAGTCCCATAAACCAAAAAATCATCCATGAAAACCTCAACAATCTTTTCATATAAGTCAGAGAATATAGCAGTCATATGTCTTTGAAAGGTAGAACGTGCATTGCATAGAACAAAAGGCATACGCCTTTAAGCATAAGTTCCAAAAGGGCAAGTAAAGGCAGTTTTCCCTTGGTTCTCTTTTCACACAAGTATTAAAGAGAATCGAGTATATCCATCAAGGAAGAAAAAGTGTGTGTTCTTGGATATCCTTTCTAAAATTCAATCCATAAAAGGCAAGGGGTAATGCTCTTTTGTACTTGCTTTATTCAATTTCCTGAAATTAATTACCACCCTATAACCAGTTACTATTCTTTGTGGAATAAGTTCATTTTTATCATTAGGAACAACAGTTATACCACATTTCTTAGGAACACAATGAACAATACTTTCCCATCTACTATCGGCAATAGGATAAATTATACTTGCCTCTAGAATTTTATTATTTTAGTTCTTACCACCTCTTTCATCTTAGGATTGAGACGGCGTTGATGATCAACGACAAGTTTAGCATCTGGTTCCATATTAATCTTGTGATGACTGAGAGTGGGGTTTATGCCCTTTTAGATTATCAAGAGTATATCCAATAGGAGCCATGTGCTTCTTTAGAGTTTTGAGTAATCTCTTTTCTTCATGCTCTGAAAGGTTAGCACTGATAATGACATGATATATCTTATTTTCATGAAGATAAGCATATTTCTAACAATGAGGTAATATCTTAAGCTCGAACACGAGATCTCCCTTGGGTGGAGGAGGATCCCCTAAAATATCAACTGGTAGGTTATGATTAAAGATAGGTTGTTGATCAAAGAATATCTTATATATTTCATTCCTTTCATTCCGATGTATATCATTTTCATGGTCAAGCAAATATTATTCTAGCGGATCAGTAGGAGGTACAACAATAAAAGCAGGACCAATTATTTCATCCTTATTAGGAAATTCTTTGTACTAAACTTGGAGAAACTAAACTCATGGGACATATCACCAAAGCTCACTTTGACCTTCTCACTATCACAATTAACTTTAGCAATATCAGTATTCAAGAAAGGTCTACCAAATACAATGGGACAAAAGTTATCTTGTTCAGAACTAAGTACTAGGAAATCAGTGGGCTACTTGACTTTTCCACACAAGACTTCAACATCTCTCACAATCCCAAGTGGTGAAAAAGTATCACGGTTTGCAACTTTAAGAGTGACATCAATATCTTCAATCTCAAGGGGTGCTACATCATGCATAATTTCTTGATATAATGTAAACAATATAGCATTAACACTAACACCAATATCACATAACCCATGATAGTAGTGATCTCCAATTTAACTCGGATGATAGGCATGCCTACAACTAATTTATTTTTATCGAGCTCATCTCGCTTGTTTCTAACATGTTTTGCAATTCTGGCAGCTTCATCACACAGGTAAATAACCTGGCCATCAATATTATCAACTAGGAGATCATTAACTATAGCAAAATTAGGTTCAAAATTTATTTGTTCAAAAGGTTTAGGTGTCCTAACATAACTTTTATTAACTAAAATTTTAGCCTTAGCATGTTCCGTAATCCTACAAGGAAAATGAGGTTTATCAACATAAGCAGTAGGAACAATTGGATCAACATGGCTAACAAATATTTCTTCCTTCTTAATTTTAACAAGTTCCTCTAATAATTTTTCAATGTGAGGATGATGTTTAAACCACTTCTCCTTGGTAAGATCAACATATGTAGCAAAAGATTCAGAGGAAGTAGCTACTATCTCACAGGCAAGACCATATTTATTGTTAAACTCATGGAAAGAAGCAGTTTCCATAAAAGATTTAATGCAATCAAAATTAAGATTTATACCTAAATGTTTACCTTCATCGAGTTCCCAATATTCAGAGTTGCATTTAATCTTTTCCAGAAGATCCTATCTGAATTAAATAGTCTCCTTCATATAGGAACGAGTAGCACAAGAATCAAGTAATATTTGATCATCATGAGAAAGCCGAGCATAATTTTTTGTATAATAAACTGTCTTGAGAGCTCGTGGTTGGGGCCAGTGTGCATCATAGATATAATCCACCCCCAAGGTTGATCAATACTTTCCCCTTCACAAGGCCAACAATTTTATAAATAAAGTTTTGACCATGATGAATTAGATGCATAGGATAAAACTTCTGATGAAATTCTAGATTCAAGAGATTATAGTCCCATGATCTAGTATCATCCAATAGCATGTACCACATTAATTATTTCCCTCCAAAGATAAAGGAAAAACTTTCTTCTTAACTTTATCTCCGGGTAGACCTGACATCTTAAACAATCCACAAATCTCATCGACATATATAAAATGGTAATCAAGATGAGTTGAATTGTTATGAGGATTAGCCAATAGTTTCTCTACCATACCCGAAGAAATCTCATAATAAATATTTTGAGTAGGTTCAGTAGGTTGAGGAACAACTTCCTCAACTTCCATTCAAGGCGAAGATGCCTCGAACAAGCCACTCAAAGGGTGACTGTTCATACTGACAAGTAATAGTAAATTTTAGCATGTACCGAAAATGATTCCTTACCAATTTTCACTTATCAAAGGCGTTACACTCCCCAGAAACGGCATCAAAAAGTGTCTTTTTGACCCACAAGTATAGGGGATAAATCGTTCTCCTTTCCGTAAGTAAGAGTGTCGAACCCAACAAGGAGGGGAAGGAAATAAATGCGGTTTTCAGCAAGGTATTCTCTACAAGTGCTGTAAGTAACAGTGATATATATTTTTGTAGCAAGATAATTCATAATGAGTAACAAGTAAGAATAGGAGCAAATGTCCACTAAGGTAGCCCAATCCTTTTTGTAGCAAAGGACAGGCCTGAAAGTACTCTTATATTAAGCAAGAGCTCTCGAGGACACATGGGAATTTCTGTCTAGTCATCTTCATCATGTTGAGTTGATTCGTGTTTGCTACTTTCATAATTTGATATGTGGGTGCACAGCTACCAAGGTGTTGTTCATACTTGAACAAGCAACCAACTTATGATTACCCTCTCTCCCAAGCATCCGCAACTACGGAAGAATAATGAATATATATCTAACCATAGCATTAAATGTGTGGATCCAAATCAGCCCTTCATGTAGCAACACATAAATTGGGGTTTTAGCCTATATCACTATCACAACCCATCATCTACTTGTTACTCCACAATGACTTCCCTTAGGCCCATAGCATGGTGAAGTGTCATGTAGTTGACGTTCATATGAGATCACTAAGAGAAGTAGCAACATACATGTCATCAAATATCGAACGAATACCAACTTTATATGATTACTTATAACAAGACTTCTCCATGTACTCAGGAACAATAGTTACTACTCACACCTCACCAACATGTCCAAGATCAGAGGTGTAATAATAATAATTAAGGATTTTAACATAATACCTTCCACCAAGTAATACAACAAGCATCAACTACAAGATGTAATCAACACAACTAGTAACCCACATGGACCAATCTCATGTTTTGAGACAAAGATTGAATAGAAGAATTTAACTAGTGTTAGAGATGAGATGGTTATGGTGAATATGTTGTTTAAGATTTGTCCTCCCATGAAGGAGGAAACGTTGGTGATGACGACGGCTTCGATTTCCCCCTCCTAGAGGGAAGTTTCCCCGACAGTATCTCTCCGACGGATAGCAAAAGGGCATATGTACAGGTTTCCTCTTTCAGACGGTGGCATTTCATCCTGAAAGGTTGCTTATTATTTTTTCTAGGTGAAAACAGACCATATAGGAGAAGTGGGACGTAAGAGGGCCAGCAGGGGGCCCACAAGCCATCAAGGCACGGCCAGGGGGTGGTCGCGGCATGTTGGCTTGTGGCCAGTAGGGGGTAGCCACGCCTTGTTTTGTGTGTTAGATGTTATTCATAATCTTGTTTCTCAAGAAAAAGTTCCAAGAATTGCCTTCAAAATGCTTGAATTGCGTGTGTGACGTATGCTGTATAAAAACATAAACTTTTTCTATAGTATTTGAATTATCAGATTTTACTAGAACTTGGAAAGTTTCTGAACTTTTTATACAGTGCTTTCATACAAATGCTTTATCATGTCATAAATTTTAAGAGTTTTTTGAGCTCCATAGGTACACTTTTCAAATTAATTGCTACACACTGTCCTCTTTAGACAGATTGCTATCATAGTTTTGGTATCTACTTATCCTATAGTTGCCATAGCCGATGTTGGTAGATATAAATAGTGGAAATGATATTAAACAGTAGATAATGTTTGAAAGTTATCATGCAACTTGTCTTGGAAGTACATAAAAATTTAATTTATTCTTATGTGCACTAACCTATCTCACGAGTTCTTTTCGAGTTTTGTGCTGATGAAGTTTTTGAGACAACTGAAACCGGGATATGAGAGGATTGATCGAGATACAAAAGCTCAAGCTTGGGGATGCCCAAGGCAACCCAAGTAAATATTACAAGAAGTTTCAAGCATCTAAGCTTGGGGATGCTACGTATCCCACCTCTCTTCGTCAACAATTATCGGTTAGCCAATGTTGATCACAAGTTTCCATTCGTTCACATGTGCTATTCTTGAAGCATATTTTTTTTTTACTATTCCCTTTTATTTTATGCACCATGCTAGAAGGAGATAAGCCTTGGTTGATTTATAGGATGCTTCATGTACTTCACTTGAATCTTTTGAGTATGGCTTTATAGAATGCTTCGTGTGCTTCACTTATATATTTTGAGCTCGATTATTGCTCTCTTTACATTCATTGAAGAATGCTCTATGAACTTCACTTAAATCTTGTTGGGAGTAGTTTTATGGTCACTCTTGTGCTTCACTTATTCCTAATAGAAAATGTTGAATGAATTGAATGTCGTAAAACATGAAATTATATATGCTTCATATGTTTGTCCCATGGGGAGTAGTGACTCACATACTAAGAGTATAAGCAATAAAATTTATTGGAGGTTAGCAAACATAGCACATGTAACTTGAACAATTCATGAAAGAATATTAAAGGAAGAGAGGTTTCACATATAAATATACTATCTTGGACATCTTCTAAGATTGTGAGCCCCAATTAATTATTTTCAAACTTGACCAAGTAGTTGATGTTGGAGAAGGAAGACACCATAATCGTTAAGTTTGCTTATATTCACATAGTACTTATATTAACATGGATCCTCTAACATGTGGTGCTTGCTTAGGATATTTTGATAGCCAAAAACTTGTCACTAAGTAGAGATACTACTTGTGCCTCCGTAATCCTTAAACCTAGTTTCTTGCCATGAGAGTCCACCATACCTACCTATGGATTGAATAAGATCCTTCAAGTAAGTTGTCGTCGGTGAACAAGGCAATAAAAGTTGCTCCTAAACATGTATGATCTTTTATTTTAAGGGAAAATAAGCTTTTATGATCTTGTGATGGCAAAGAAATAAAAGTGACAAGCTGCATAATAAAGTTTGCTATCATAAGGGGCAATATAAAGTGGCGTTCCTTTTCAATAAGAGATTGCACATCGAAAAATAAAAAAGCGAATGACAACCTCTGCTTCCCTCTGCGAAGGGCCTATCCTTTAATTTTTTTTGTTTTACTTTTATGCAAGAGTCAATAATGTTCATCCCTATTCCAATCTATTAATCTTTAGTTGGAAAGATCCAGACACATATATCCAATTGGATATAGGTCATCATGATTCATTATTGTTGACATTATCAATAAGATAAATAAGTTGGGAGGCGGAACATTAGGCCCCTATCTTCCTATGTGTTTAGTTGAAACTAAGTGTTCTAAAAATATGCCTTGAGTGTGAGCAATCATGAAAGACTAAATGATAGTTGAATACATGGAATTTGCTAAATCTAAGCTCTTACATAGACACTTCCTGAAAATAAGATATATTGTAATTGTTTGATGACTGAAAACATAGTTTGCTAGTTTTCAAGAAAGTTTATTGTCTATACTTTAACATGTGATTAGCTTGTTACTTCATCATGAGAAGTTCTATGAGAACAAAGTTGTTGTTTTATGATTCTAGAGAAAGTGATTGGAAGTAACATTGGTCAAACTTATACACTATGCGAGCATTCACACTTCATAATTTTTTTTTCTAATTTACCTACTAGAGGACGAGCGGGAATTAAGATTGTGGATACTGATACATATTCAACATATCTATCACTTATGAAATATTCATGCCAATATTCTACAACATCCATATACTTTTGGAAAAAAATTATATTGTTTTTTGGGACTAACTTACTTATCCAGCGCCCAATGTTACTTCTTGTTTTTGTGTGTTTTTCTTTCGTAGAAAATCCATATCAAATAGACTCCAAATGTGATAAAACATTACGGAGATTCTTTTGGAATATATGTGAACTTTGGTAATAAGAATCAACGCCCCATGATGCCCGAGGCCCTCACAAGCCAAGAGGGCGTGGCGAGGGGGGTGGACGCGCCCTAATGGCTAGTGGCCACCCCTTAAATTGGTTAGGTTCCTTGTTTGCTGCAAGAAATATATTTTCCTGATAAAAATCTCCTCAAACTTTCAGCCTGATCGGAGTTATTGATCTCCGGATATGTAAGAAATGGTTAAGGGCGAGAAAACAACAGCAAAAAAAAGGACAGAAACAGAGAGAGAGATCCAATCTCGGAGGGGCGAGCTCCTCTCGGAGCCATGGCGGCCAAGGACCATAGGAATAACCTCTCCCTAGATGGGGAGAGGCCATGTAGGAGAAATCCTAAGGGGGAGACTCTCTCCCCCTCTCCTCCGACGGTGCTGCAGTGCTTCATCGGAGCCATCACCGCGGTGATCGTCTTCATCAACATCACCACCTTCACCACCTTGCACATCTCTTTTCAAATGTCCACTCCCGTGCACCCCTTTGTAATTCCCTACTTTAACATAGTGTTTCATGCCACATATTATTAATCAATGATGTGTTGCCATCCCATGATGTTTTAGTAGATTTATGTTGTCCTTTGGGTTGATTGATGATCTTGATTGGTTTGAGTGTTTGTTTTATTTTGGTGTTGTCCTAAGGTACCTTCTGTGAGGCGTACACATTAAGGATTCACGCTGGAGGGTGTTGCTATGTGTTCATGATTCTCTTATTGTGGGTGGCTAGACTGACAGAATCTTACACCCGAGTAAGGGGGTTGTTTACGTATGGGAGTAAAGGGGACTTGATGTTTAATGCTACGGTTGGCTTTACCTTAATGATTTCTAGTAGATGCGAATGCTTTCTAGACATCTAATCATAAGTTATCTGATCCAATTATGGAAATTATGTTAGCTCATGCCTCACCCTCATATAAAATTGCAAGAATGAAAAACCCAATCTTGTTATCAATTGCCTAGGATGATTCCGCACACCATACCATCATTATTCCACACTCACTATTTTTAATATATTGTAATATATTCTAACTCTATTTAATGCAGCAACTATTTTCGTATTTTAGTTCTCCAATATCATGCAAAGCTATCCTCTTTATACCCACAACGCAGTTTTCTTTCTCGTTACTAGATAGAAGCAAACGTTCGGTGTATGTAGACTTGTATCGGCGGCAGATAGGACTTGGGAGAATATTGATCTTACCTTTAGCTCCTTCTGGGTTCGACACTCCATACTTACCACTTCCATATTTATGAAGTGCTACGATGATTCCTTGCACTTGGGGATTATCAAACACTTCACCATCCTTGAGCCTAAGGAAAGGCATTATGGAGCAATAAGTAGATGATGGGTTGCTAGAGTGACACAAGCTTAAACCCTAGTTTATGCGTTATTCCATAAGGGGCTCATTTGGATCCACATGTTTCATGCTATGGTTTGATTTATCTTAATTCTTATTTTGTACTCCCTCTGTACCTAAATAATTGTAGTTGAGGAGAACTAGACTACTTCTCCTCAACTACAATTATGTAGGTACAGAGGGAGTAGTTGTGGATGCTTGCGAGAGGGGTAATCATAAGTGGGCCACTTGTTCAAGTAAGAAGAACACCCAAGAACCGGTCCACCCACATATGAAATTATCAAAGTAACAAAGGAGAATTAACTAACCATACTGAACGTGACTAGACGTAATTCCATGTGTCCTCGAGAGCGCTTTACTGTATATAAGAGAACTTTCAGGCTTCTCCTTTGCTATAAAAAAGATTTGTCCACCTTGTTGCACCTTGGTACTATTCTTACTTGCTACTTGTTACACATTATCTTGCTACAAAACTATCTATCATTGTTACTCATAGGACTTGTAGCAAATACATTCCTAAATACCGGTTATTATTTCCTTCTGCTCCTCATTGGATTCGACACTCTTACTTATCTAAAAGGATACAATTGATCCCCTATACTTGTTGGTCATCAAGACTCTTTTCTGGTGCCGTTGCTAGGGAGTGAAGCGCCTTTGGTAAGTGGAATTTGGTGACGAAACATTTGTGTGCGTGCTGATATTTATTGTTACTAGTTTCAATGGAAGATAATCCTGTGAGGGGCCTCTTTGGGGTAACTTCATCCCAAGAAGTAGTGGAAAAATATACTACTAAACCTTTTAAACCTACTGAAAATATTTACTACAAAATTCCTTCGGGTATGTTGGAGAAACTGCTAGCTAATCCTAATGCAGGAGAGGGAATAAGTAATCCTGATTTGCACTTGATATATATAAATGATATTTGTGGATTACTTAGGCTTGCAGGTTTATCTCACGATGGAGTTAAGAAGAAGGTAGTATGGAGTTAAGAAGAAGGTATTCCCTTTATGTTTGGAGGGAAAGGCATTGATTTGGTAAAAGGTATTGGATGATGGTGGAACATGGGACTGGTGTCACACCCTGTGTTTTGCCTCTCGTGACTAAGTCAACATAGCTCAACAATTAGGACCAATTAAAACTTTTGTGTACTTATGATGCTTGACTTGAGTGTCATTGCTTGTGTGCTTACTTGTGTTTTAAATTCATAAAAAATCCTCTCTCCTTCTAGACTCGTCTCCTTGATTCAAATCTTTTCCCAATGACCATGCCATGTGTATATGACCTAAAACTATGTTTACAAAATATTGTTTTGACAAAAAAGCATTTATTTGATTTAAGCTTTCAAAAACCCTGAATTGAGGATTGTACAACAAGTCCTCAAATTAGGATAATTTGTTTGCCCCAAATATTTTATTTGGATCCTATTATCGAAAAAGACTTCCCAAAACCACAAAATTATTTTTGTAATAGTTATTTTCCAATTTTATTTAAATAACTTTTTCTGAGGCAAGAAATGGTCTTTTATAGGAGGAATATTTTTATGCGTCCAATATATTTGACAAAATTTAGTGAAACTCAGTGGACATATATTTTCCATATATAAGAGTTTCAACACATGGTCATCTTCAAAATATTGGACAAAACCCCCCAAATCCTTTCTGTTCATTTCAAGAATTTGAAACTTTTCCATAAGAAATATTCTCAAATAATTCTAGGAAAATTTTACCAAGTCACACATGATATATGTGGTGATCTTGCCAAGTTTCATCTCAATCCTAGTTAATTTGACTCACCAAAATATGCCAAAACCCTCTTTGTTGAGATCCAAACTTGAGCAACTTTACATTGCGAGATCCAAAATTGAGCAACTTTACATTGGCAAGTACCTCCAAACCTGAGCAACTTGATCTTAGCCAAACACACTTTTGCTTCATTGGTGGATACTCTGGTTTTTATCAAATACTTGTGTGGAAAGAAGATCATGAGAAAACTAATTTTACTTCTCCTTCCGGATCTTATGCTTGTAGACGTATGCCTTTTGGTCTATGTAATGCACATGCTACCTTTCAAAGATGTATGACTGCTATATTCAATGGTTTTTGTGAAAATATTGTTGAGGTATTCATGGATGATTTTTTTTCGTTTATAGGACTTATTTTGACGATTGCTTAAGCAACCTTGATCAAGTTTTGGAGATGTCAAGAAACTAATATCGTCTTGAATTGGGAGAAGTGCCACTTTATAGTGAATGAAGGTATAATACTTGGGCATAAAATTTCCAAATGAGGTATTTAGTAGATAATTCTAAAGTTGATACAATTGAGAAAATTCCATGTCCTAAAGATGTTAAAGGTATAAGCAATTTTCTTGGTCATGATCGTTTGTATAGGCGTTTTATCAAATATTTCTCAAAGATTTCTAGGTCATTATTTAATTTTTTCCAAAAAGGATTCCATTTATTTTTTATGATGATTGTGTAGAAGCCTTTGAAATACTTAAGAAACCTTTAATTTTGCGCCTATCGTTCAACCACGTGATTGGAACTTGCCATTTGAAATTATGTGTGATGCTAGTGATTATGTTGTTGGTGTTGTTCTAGGGCAAAGTGTTGATGAGAAATTGAATGTTATCCATTATGCTAGTAACACTTGATACGTCTCAAACGTATCTATAATTTTTGATAGTTTCACGCTGTTATCTTGTCAACTTTGGATGTTTTGTTTACCTTTTATATCGTTTTTGGGACTAACTTATTAACTCACTGCCAAGCGCCAGTTCCTGTTTTTTCTGTGTTTTTGACTCTTTTCAGATCTGATTTTGGAACAGAGTCCAAACAGAATAAAATCCCCAAAATGATTTTTTTCCAGAACGGAAGAAGATCAGGAGGCTTGAGGGCCAAGCAAGTGGGCCCACAAGCCCTGTTGCCGCGGCCAGGGGGGAGGCCTCGGTACCAAGCTTGTGGCCTCCCTGGCGCTCCCCTGCCCTAGGTCTTTGGCCTATATATTCCCTAAAAATCCAGAAAAAATCAGGGCGTCCACGAAAACACTTTTCCGCCGCCGCAAGCTTCCGTTTCCGTGAGATCTCATCTGGAGACCCTTCCCGGTTCCCTGGCGGAGGGGACTTTGGAGTTGGAGGGCTTCTTCATCAACATCATCGCCCTTCCAAGGACTCGTGAGTAGTTAAACTCAGACCTACGGGTCCGTAGTTAGTAGCTAGATGGCTTCTTCTCTCTCTTGGATCTTCAATACAAAGTTCTCCATGATCTTCATGGAGATCTATGCGATGTAATCCTCTTTGGCGGTGTGTTTCTCGAGATCTGATGAATTGTGGATTTGTGATCAGATTATCTATGATATATATTTGAGTATTTGCTGATTTCTTATTTGCATGATTTGATATCCTTGTAAGTCTCTCCGAGTCTTGGGTTTTGTTTGGCCAACTAGATCTATGATTCTTGCAATGGGAGAAGTGCTTGGTTTTGGGTTCTTACCGTGTGGTGACCTTTCCGAGTGACAGTAGGGGCAGTAAGGCACACATCGTGTAGTTGCCATCAAGGGTAACAAGGTGGGCTTTGTCGTAGATATGAGATTGTCCATCTACATCATGTCATCTTTCTTAAGGCGTTACTCTGTTCTTTTGGACTTAATACACTAGATGCATGCGGGATAGCGGTCGACGTGTGGAGTAATAGTAGTAGATGCAGAAAGTATCGGTCTACTTGTTTTGGACGTGATGCTTATAGATATAATCATTGTCATAGATGACGTCACGACTTTGGGCGGTTCTATCAATTGCTCGACAGTAATTCGTTCACCCACCGTCTACTTGCTTTCATGAGAGAAGTCACTAGTAAACACTACGGCCCCCGGGTCTATTCACACCTATCATTTACACCTCCACTTTTACTTTGCTTTGTTACTTTGTTGCTTTCAGTTCTCACTTGGCAAACAATCTATAATGGATTGACAACCCCTTCATAGCATTGGGAGCAAGCTTTTTGTGCTTGTGCAGGCACTTGTGATACTCCTTCAGTGGATCGATACCTTGGTTCTCAAAACTGAGGGAAATACTTACCACCGCTGTGCTACATCATCCTTTCCGCTTCGAGGGAACACCAACGCAAGGCTCCAAGGCAACGGGGAAATCCTTTGCATATTTGCCTAGGAAGTCCCTAAAGGCGTAGCCGTAGCAGAAGGATTCCTGGTGCCGTTGCTGAGGAGAATCAAGGCAAGAACAACCTCCCGTCAGCACTTGTTTCTGGCGCCGTTGGAAGGTATTTTGTTGCATCACCAGAAGTATTTCTGGCGCCGTTGCCGGGGAAGGAGAGATCTATCCAAGTAGGTCTCACGAACTGATCTCCTGCATTTACTTTTTTGCCAATTGCCTCTCGTTTTCCTCTCCCCCACTTCACATTTGTCGTTTTCATTTGCCTTTCTCCTTTGTCGTTTTCTTTTTCCTTTGCCGTTTTCCTTTGCCGGTTTTCTTGCTTGCTTGTGTGCTTGTTTGTTTGTTGAAGTCATCATGGCTGAAAACACCAAACTTTGCGACTTCTCGAGCACTAATAATAATGATTTTATTAGTACTCCGATTGCTCCTGCCACTAGTGCGGAATCGTATAAATTCAACGCAGCTTTGCTGAATCTTGTTATGAAAGAGCAATTCTCTGGCCTTCCTAGTGAAGATGCTGCATCCATCTCAATACCTTTATTGAGCTTTGCGATATGCAAAATAAAAGAGATGTGGATAATGACGTGATTAAGTTGAAGCTTTTTTCCTTTCTCGTTGCGAGATCGCGCAAAAACTTGGTTTTCTTCTTTGCCTAAAAATAGTATCGATTCTTGGGATAAGTGCAATGATGCTTACATATCCAAGTATTTTTCGTCGGCTAAGATCATCTCCTTACGTAACGATATCATGAATTTCAAGCAACTTGATCATGAACACGTTGCACAATCTTGGGAGAGGATGAAGCTTATGATTAGAAATTGTCCCGCTCAGGGCTTGAGTTTGTGGATGATTATACAAATCTTTTACGCTGGTTTGAATTTCGCTTCTCGCAATATCTTGGACTCCGCCTCAGGTGGAATGTTCATGGAAATCACGTTAGGAGACGTTACAAAACTCCTAGACAATATCATCACCAACTACTCTCAGTGGCATACTGAAAGGTCACCTGCTAGCAAAAAGGTACACTCTATAGAAGAAATTAACTCGCTTAGTGCTAAGATGGACGAGTTTATGAATTTGGTTGCTAGTAGAAACGCTCCTTTAGATCCTAATGACATGCCACTATCTTCCTTGATTGAGAGTAGCAACGCTAGTTTGGACGTTAATTTTGTTGGTAGGAACAATTTTGGCACAACAATGCTTTTAGAGGAAACTATGTTCCTAGGCCTTTTCCTAGTAACTCCTCAACAATTATGGCAATTCCTACAACAACACTTATGGAAATCACAAAAAATTACCCTCTGATTTGGAGAGTAATATCAAAGAGTTCATCAACTCTCAAAAGATTTTCAATGCGTCCATAGAGGAAAAACTACTCAAAATAGGCGATTTGGCTAAGAGCGTTGATAGGATGTCTTGTGATATTGATGCTTTGAAAGTTAGATGTGCTCCTCCCAAGGTCAACTTGGATGAAACTTTGAAAGCTATGCGTGTCTCCATGAATGAGAGCAAAGAAAGAATCGTCCAAATTCGCGCTAGACATGACTGGTTTAAAAGGGTGTGTTCTAGTGATGCAAATCACGAAGATCTTAAGGTGCTTGGTGTGTCTCCTCTTGAATCTTTGTTTTCGCGTGTCAAACCTATTGAAGAAGGGGCTGGATATGAATCCACTTTGGTTGAAAAACGCCCCAATGATTCGGAGTCCACCTATCTTGATGATAAAGGTGTGGAGAGTAGAGTAGAAGAAATCAAAATTTTGGGTAGTAATGAAACTCCCAATTTGGATTTCGAGGAATTCAATTATGATCGTTGTTCCTTGTTTGAATGCATTTCTTTGATGCAATCCATTGCAAACTCTCCACATGCTTATAGCCAAAGCAAAGCCTTTACCGCGCATATCGTAGATGCTATGATGAAATCTCTTCAAGAGAAGCTCGAACAAGAAGTCTCTATACCTAGAAAACTTCATGATGAGTGGGAACCTACTATCAAAATCAAGATCAAAAACTATCAGCGCAATGCTTTGTGTGATTTGGGTGCTAGTGTTTCCGCGATTCCAAAGTCTTTATGTCATATTCTTGGTTTTCATGAGATTGAAGAGTGTTCTCTTAATTTGCATCTTGCGGATTCTACTGTCAAGAAACCCATGGGAAGGATCAATGATGTTCTTATTATTGCAATTAAGAACTATGTACCCATGGATTTCATTGTACTTGACATAGAGTGCAATCCTTCATGTCCCATTATTCTTGGTAGACCTTTCCTAAGGACTATTGGTGCTATCATCGATATGAAGGAAGGGAATATTAGATTTCAATTTCCCTTAAAGAAGGGCATGGAGCACTTTCCAAGAAAGAAAATAAGATTGCCTTATGAATCTATGATGAGGGCTACTTATGGTTTGAGCACCAAAGATGACTATACGTGATTCCATCACCTTATGCCTAGCTAAGGGCGTTAAACAAAAGTGCTTATTGGGAGGCAACCCAACGAATCTATATTTTTTCCTTCTGTTTTGTGTTTTCCACACTTTAATAATTCTGTTATGATTGTGTTTTTTGTGTTTCTTTTTGCATTTGTGCCAAGCAAAACCGTTATGATTAGTCCTCGGGATGATCGTTTGGTCATGCTGGAGACAGAAACTTTCTGCTCACGAAAAGAATTTTCATTTTTTTTATGTAAGAGCTTGTCGGTTGATTCTTTTTTCTGCTGATTGCTACGCAAATTCTTCAGAACTTCCTAAGTTTTCAGAATTGTTTAAGGACCAGAAGTATACGAAGTATACAGATTACTACAGACTGGTCTGCTGTTAACAGATTCTGTTTTTGTTGTGTTGGTTGCTTATTTTGATGAAACTATGGATAGTATCGGGGGGTTTTAGCCATGGTAGATTGAAAATACAGTAACCCAACATCAGCATAAGTAGAATTCAAGTTTGCTACAGTACCTAAGGAAGTGGTGGTTTGCTTTCTTATACTAATGTTATCACGAGTTTCTGTTTAAGTTTCGTGTTATGAAGTTTTCAAGTTTTGGGTGAAGTTCTTATGGACAAAAAGATAAAGAGTGGCAAGAGATCAAGCTTGGGGATTCCCAAGGCACCCCAAGAGATTCAAGGATGCCATAAAAGCCTAAGCTTGGGGATGCCCCGGGAAGGCATCCCCTCTTTCGTCTTCTATCCATCGGTAAAGTTACTTGGGGCTATATTTTTATTCACCACATGTTATGTGTTTTGCTTGGAGCGTCTTGTATCGTAGGAGTCTTTTATTTTTGTTGTGTCACAATCATCCTTTCTGCACACCCAGAGCGAGAGAGAGACATGCACTCACCGTGATTTTGTCGAGCTTCACTTATATCCTTTGGTAGACAATTCAGCTCACATATGCTTCACTTATATCTTTTGAGCTAGTTGATTTTTCTCAGTGTGCTTAACTTGTACCTTTTAGAGCACGGCGGTGCGTGGCTTGGTAGTTGATCTATGCTATGAAAGTAGTCTCAAAGGGCTAGTTATCCAAAGGGATACGAAAACTTCCACCTTCATGTGCATTGAATAGTTAGAGAAGTTTGATTCATCTCAACTAGTTTTGAGTTGTGGTTATGGTAATATTGAAGTTATATTAGTAACGTGTTGTGAATCTAGAAATACTTGTGTTGAAGTTAGTGATTCCCGTAGCATGCACGTATGGTGAACCGCTATGTGATGAAGTCTGAGCATGATTAGTCTATTGATTCTCATCCTTTGTGTGGCGGTCGGGATCGCGTGATGGTTTATACCTACCAACCCTTCCCCTAGGAGTATGCGTTGAATGCTTTGTTTCGATTACTAATAAAACTTTTGCAACAAGTATATGAGTTCTTCATGATTAATGTTGAGTCCATGGCTTAGATGCACTTTCACCTTCCACCGTCACTATCTTCTTTAGTGTCGTGCAACTTTCACCGGTGCACAAAACCCACCATTAGCCTCCCTCAAAACAGCCACCATACCTACCTACTATGGCTTTTTCAAAGTCTCCCCAAGATATATTGCCATGCAACTACCACCATGACATGTGCCACCACGTCTACATTGCCATTGCATGATCATAATTAGCTAGCATGATATTTCCATTTATGTCTATGCCATGCTAGATCATTGTCACGGTACACCACCGAAGGCATTCCATATAGAGTCATCATTGCTCTAAGTTTTGAGTTGTATGTGTGATGATCATCATTGATGGAGCATTGTTCCATGTGAGGAAATAAAAGAGGCCAAAGATGCCCCCCAAAAAAAAGAGGCCAAAGAGTCCATCCAAAAAAATGAGAGAAAAAGAGAGAAGGGATAATGCTACCACCTTTCCACACTTGTCCATATTAAGCACCATGATCTTCACGATTCAGAGTCTCTCGTTTTGTCACCACCATATAGCTAGTGGGAAATTTTCATTATATAACTAGGCTTGTATATTCCAATGATAGGCTTCCTCAAAATTGCCTTAGGTCTTCGTGAGCAAGCAAGTTGGATGCACACCCACTAGTTTTCTTTAAGAGCTTTCACATACTCATAGCTCTAGTGCATCATTTGTATGGCATCCCTACTCATTCACATTGATATCTATTGATGAGCATCTCCACACCTCATTGATATGCCTAGTTAATGTGATCATCTTCTCCTTGTTTGTCTTTTAACCTCCACCACACTCCACACCACTTATAGTGCTAAAACCATGGCTCACGCTCATGTATTGCGTGAGAGTTGAAAAAGTTCGAGAAAGTAAAGGTGTGAAACAATTACTTGGCCAGCACCGGGGTTGTGCATGATTTAAATTCGTTGTGCAATGATGATAGAGCCTAGCCAGACTATATGATTTTGTAGGGAAAACTTTCTTTTGGCCTTGTTATTTTGAAAGTTCATGATTACTTTGCTAGTTTGCTTGATGTATTATTGTTTCCACGTCAATAGCAAACTATTGTTTTGAATCTAATGGATCTCAACATTCACGTCACATAAGAGGAGTTACAAAGGACATCTATGCTAGGTAGCATGAAAGCATCAAAAATTCATTCTTTATCACTTCCCTACTCGAGGACGAGCAAGAGTTAAGCTTGGGGATGCTTGATACGTCTCAAACGTATCTATAATTTTTGATGGTTTCACGTTGTTATCTTGTCAACTTTGGATGTTTTGTTTACCTTTTATATTTTTTGGGACTAACTTATTAACTCAGTGCCAAGCGCCAGTTCCAGTTTTTTCTATGTTTGTGACTCTTTTCAGATCTGATTTTGGAACGGAGTCCAAACGGAATAAAATACCCAAAATGTTTTTTTCCAGAATGGAAGAAGATCGGGAGGCTTGAGGGCCAAGCAAGTGGGCCCATAGGGAGCCCACAAGCCTTGTTGCCGCGGCCAGGGGGAGGCCGCGGCAACCAAGCTTGTGGCCTCCCTGGCGCTCCCCTGCCCTACGTCTTTGGCCTATATATTCCCTAAAAATCCCGAAAAAATCAGGGCGTCCACGAAAACACTTTTCCGCCGCCGCAAGCTTCCGTTTCCGCGAGATCTCATCAGGAGACCCGTCTCGGTGCCCTGCCGGAGGGGACTTTGGAGTTGGAGGGCTTCTTTATCAACATCATCGCCCCTCCAATGACTCATGAGTAGTTCACTTCAGACCTGCGGGTCCGTAGTTAGTAACTAGATGGCTTCTTCTCTCTCTTGGATCTTCAATACAAAGTTCTCCAAGATCTTCATGGAGATCTATCCGATGTAATCCTCTTTCGCGGTGTGTTTGTCGAGATCCGATGAATTGTGGATTTGTGATCAGATTATCTATGATATATATTTGAATCTTTGCTGATTTCTTATTTGCATGATTTGATATCCTTGTAAGTCTCTCCGAGTCTTGGGTTTTGTTTGGCCAACTAGATCTATGATTCTTGCAATGGGAGAAGTGCTTGGTTTTGGGTTCTTACCGTGTGGTGACCTTTCCCAGTGATAGTAGGGGCAGCAAGGCACACATCGTGTAGTTGCCATCAAGGGTAACAAGGTGGGCTTTGTCGTAGATATGAGATTGTCCATCTACATCATTTCATCTTGCTTAAGGCGTTACTCTGTTCTTTTGGACTTAATACACTAGATGCATGCTGGATAGCGTTCGACGTGTGGAGTAATAGTAGTAGATGCAGAAAGTATCGATCTACTTGTTTTGGTCGTCATGCCTATAGATATAATCATTGCCATAAATGACGTCACGACTTTGCGCGGTTCTATCAATTGCTCGACAGTAATTCGTTCACCCACCGTCTAATTGCTTTCATGAGAGAAGCTACTAGTAAACACTACGGCCCCCGGGTCTATTCACACCTATCGTTTACACCTCCGCTTTTACCTTGCTTTGTTACTTTGTTGCTTTTAGTTCTCACTTGGCAAACAATCTATAAGGGATTGACAACCCCTTCATAGCGTTGGGAGCAAGCTTTTTGTGTTTGTGCAGGCACTTGTGATACTCCTTCACTGGATCGATACCTTAGTTCTCAAAAGTGAGGGAAATACTTACCACTGCTGTGATACATCACCATTTCCACTTCGTGGGAACACCAACGCAAGGCTCCAAGGCCACAGGTAAATCCTTTGCATATTTGCTTAGGAAGTCCCTAAAGGCGTAGCCGTAGCAGAAGGATTCCTGGTGACGTTGCTAAGGGGAATCAAGACAAGAACAGCCTCCCGTCAGCACGTGTTTCTGGCGCCGATGGAAGGTCTTTTGTTGCATCAGCAAGACTCTAGACAGTTCTCAAATAAATTAAGCTACTACTCAGAAAGAATTTTTAGCAGTTGTGTTTGCATGTGATAAGTTTAGACCTTATATTGTTGATTATAAAGTTACTATTCACATTGATAATGTTGTTATTAAATATCTTATGGAAAAGAAAGATGCTAAGGTTGGATTAATTAGATGGGTTATTTTACTTCTAGAATTCGACTTAAGTATTATTGATATAAAAGGAGGTGAGAATCCTGTAGCTGATAATTTTTCTTGGATGGCAAATGTTTTTGATGACCCACTACCTATTGATGATAGTTTTCGGATGGGCAATTAGTTGTTATAAATGCTTACCGTAATACTCATTAGTATGCAGATTACTAATTACATTGTAGCTAAATTTATACCACCTAATTTCACATACCTACAAAAGGAAAAGTTCTTCTTTGATCTAAGACATTACTTTTGGGATGGCCCACATCTATATAAAAAAGGAGTAGATGGTGTTAATAGACATTGTGTACCTCAGCATGAACATGGACATATCCTATGGAAGTGTCGTTGCGAGGCATACGGAGGGTACCATGCTAGAAATAGAACTGCACACAAGGTATTACAATCTGGATTTTATTGGTCCACCCTCTTCAAAGATGCACGCAAGTTTGTCCTTTATTGTGATTAATGTCAAAGAATTGGTAAAATTGGTAGATGTCAAGAAACGCCTATGAATTATTCACTTGTTATTGAACCATTTGATGTTTGGCGTTTTGATTATATGGGACCTTTTCTTCCTCTAATGGGTATACTCATATACTAGTTGTTGTTGATTACGTTAGTAAGTGGTTAGAAGCTATTCCAACTAGTAGTGTTAATCATAACACTTCTATTAAAATGCTTCAAGAAGTTAGTTTCCCAAGGTTTGGAGTCCCTGGATACGTAATGAGTGACGGCGGTTCACATTTTTCCATGGTTCTTTCCATAAGCTTCTAGCTAAATATGATGTTAACCATAGAATTGCATCACCCTATCATCCTTAGTCTAGCGGTTAAGTTGAATTGAGAAATAGAGAAATCAAATTTATTTTGAAAAATATTGTTAATTGATCTAGAAAGCATTGGCCTAAGAAACTTGATGATGCATCATGGGCTTATAGAACTGCTTATAAAAGTCCTATTGGCATGTCTCTTTATAAAATGGTGTGTGAAAAAGCATGTCATTTGCCTCTTGAGTTAAAACATAAGATTATTGGCCAATTAAAGAACTTAATTATGACTTCAGACTTGTCGGTGAAAAGAGGTTATTGATATTAGCTCTCTAGATGAATGGATGACACGGGCCTATAAAAATGCCAAGTTGTTTAAAGATAAAGTTAAAAGATGGCATGATAAAATAATCCAAAAAAGAATTTAAACAAGGAGATCTAGTTTTTTTACAATTTTTGTTTCAGATTCTTTGCAGGAATCCTTCTGTCTTAATGGGAAGGACCATATATGTTCAAAGAAGTTTATCGCTCCGGAGCTATTAAGATCAACAATGCCAAAGGCACTAATCTGAGAGTGGTAAACGAACAAAGAATTAAACATTATATTGAATGTACACCCATTAATGTTGAAACTGATATTATTCAAGTGATGACATGGATATAACACATAGGAGAGACCTTCCGGAACACTCCAGAACCCTGAAAAGGAATAGGTATGTGATACGGTAAGTAAACTGAATCCGAAAAAATCCATAAAAATAATTTATGTTCGTTTTGGAATATTATTAAAAAAAATACAAAATGAAGAACCACTAAGGGGACCCATGAAGAGGTCACAAGGCAAGAGGGTGCGCCCTATACCCTAGGCGCGTTCGGTTGCCTTATGGGCCCCTCGTGTGCGCTCCTGACTCCGTTTTCTTCTCGGTCACGTATTCCTCCATAGAAAAATTCATTATACATTCCTGTGTGTTTTGGCCACTCTATCGCAAGTTTCTCCTTTGTTCTTGTTCTGGGTTGTTTTCATGCCAGATATGGGAGCACTATGTCATCTCAAGACTCACACGGAGAGAGCTACATTTCGTACTCATCGCGGATCCCATGGTCTATGGAGATAATGCTCCCTATGGATGGAACATAGAAGAGGAAGAGGAGAATGACCTCAAGAGGATGGAATCCTAAAGCAAAGATGAATAAGAAGTGCCTCTACCCAAAACATAAGATACACGTGTGGAGTTCAAAAAGTCAAGCCTAGCAAACAAGGTTACACCTTCCAATGCACGGTTTACCACTTACCGCCGTGTGCAGGTGGATGGTACTACTGCCTCCCCTAGTAAGATATACGCTTTATTAGATGGAGCAATGACCATCATGAATAAGCTACCCAAGGAGAATCTCGACCTTAAATGAGAGGTCTACAAGCTCAATCAGGAGATCAATATATTTAGGGGTATCATTGCTAAGAAAGTCATTTCATCACCACCATCACCCAAGAAGTAAGCTGGAGTACACGAGTATGGGAACCACCCTTAGCTTGTTCGAAGCTTGGAGGGGGTGCTCCTGTATTGTATCACCATCAATTTTACCATCATTACCTATTTTAGTTTCATACTTAGTTATCATTTGTTTTAGAAGAATACATTTTTAGTATGATTTAGTTTTGAGTGTTTGCTTAGTGACCTATCGATCGATGTAATCGAGTTCGAGAGTAATATAATAAAGAGTAATTTGAGTTTGTTGGCTTTACCTTCTTGCATCTATCTTAGCAATGAAAAGAACAAATAAAAAGATCATATGCGAATCCCATGGGGTTGGTGACTTCACATAAAAAGGGTATATTGATAAAACTTGTTGAGAGTTTACAAACATAGTATTAGTCATTGGTGCAAGTGCATGAAAAGTAATAAAGCAAGAGGGGTCTCACATATAAATATACTATCTTTGGCATCTTTTATGATTGTGAGCCCACATTGATTATTCTATGCATGATCAACTAGTTGATGTTGGACAAGGACGACAACATAAGGATTTATGTTTGCTTATATTCACATTGAACTTATATTGTTATGGATCATCCAACATGTGGTGCTTTCTCTAAACTTTGCTAGCCAAAACTTCGCACCAAGTAGAGATACTACATGTGCATCCATAAGCACTTAAACCCAGTTTCATGCCATGAGAGTCCACCATACCTACCTATGGATTGAATAAGATCCTTCAAGTAAGTTGTCATCGGTACAAAAGTAATAAAAATTGCTCCTAAATATGTATGATCTTATACTATAAGGGAAATAAGTTTTGTACGATCTTGTTGTGGTAAAGAAATAAAAGCAACATACTACATAATAAAGGTTGCTATCACAAGGGGAAATATAAAGTAACGTTCCTTTATATTAAGAGTTTGCACATCCAAATAAAAACCGCATGACAACCTATGCTTCCCTCTGCGAAGGGCCTATCTTTTACTTTCATGTATTTACTTTTATGCAAGAGTCATTAATTTTCATCCCTATTCCATCCTTATTTACTCTATACTTGGGAGGAATCTTGTGTCAGGGAAAGATTCAGGCATATATATCCAGCTAGATATAGGTGATCATGAGTCATTATTGTTGACATTATCCTCGAGATAAGCAGTTGGGTGGCTAAGAATAGAGCCCTATCTTCCTATGTGTCTAATTGATGCTTTTGTTTCACAAATATGGCGTGAGTGTCAGCAATCATAGAAGATTAAATGATAGATGAGTATGTGAACTTGATAAACAGAGCTTTGACATAGACTCCTACTGAAATATGATGAATTGCAATTGCTTCAATCACTAAGAACATAGCTTCATTGTTTTCAATAAGGTTTGTGGTCTATACTTTAGTATGTGAATAGCTTATCACTTGTTCACAAGAAGTCTTATGATACTATATTGCTGCTATTAAAATGATCATGCTGCTACCATGTGCGTATTTTGTTTTTATCTACACCTCTCTCTCTAATCATGTGGGCATTATTATCGGGTTCGTCTTTTGCTTGAGGAGAAGGAAGGTCTAAGCTTGGGGGAGTTGATACATCCATTTTGCATCATGATTCCGTATTGATATTTATACCGTTTTCAAGCATTATTTCACCTTTTTATGCAATCCTTATATCTTTTCTCTTATTTTACAAGGATTATACAAAGAGGGAAATCACTGTAAACTAGAATTCTAGACCCCGAAAGGCTATGGAAAAGGCTGGAAATTTTTTGGACTCCAAATTACCTAAAATTTCACGGAGAATGTTCATAGAATATATAAGGAATATTGGAGCAAAGGACTACTCGAGGGGACCCAGAAGTTGCCCACAAGGCAATAGGGAACGCCCTGATGCCTTGTGGGTCCCATGGGCCGTCGGTGCAAATCTTCTGCTATACGAAAGGTTTTGACCTAGAAAAAATAAGTATGATACTTTCGGGATGAAGCACCGCGGTCTCGAGACAGAAACGTGGTCAGAAGCACTTTTGCTCTCGCGCGGAGCAATTCTGCTGGGGAAACTTCCCTCCAGGAGAGGGAAACTGAAGCCATCGTCATCACCAACGTTTCCTCCGTCGTGGGAGGATAAACCTTCATCAACCTCTTCACTTGCAGCATCTCATCTCAATCCCTAGTTCATCTTTTCTATTCAATCTTTGTCTCAAGACATCATATTGGTACCTAGGGGTTACTAGTAGTGTTGATTACATCTCGTAGTAGATGCTAGTTGGTTTACTTGGTGGAAGATAATATATCCGGATCATTAATCATATTCATTATACCTATGATCTTGAACATGGTGATGATTTGTGAGTAGTTACTTCTGTTCTCGAGGACATGCGAGAAGTCTTGTTATAAGTAATCATGTGAAGTTAGTATTCCTTCAATATTTTGATGATATATATGTTGTTGCTTCCTTTAGTGGTTTCATGTGAACGTCGACTACATGACACTTCACCATCCTTGGGACTAAGGGAAGGCAATGTTGAGTAATAAGTAGATGACGGGTTGCTAGAGTGATAGAAGCTTAAACCCTAGTTTACACATTATTCCGAAGGGGCTGATTTGGCTCCACATGTTTCATGTTATGGTAATATTTATCTTAATTATTCTTTCATAGTTGCAAATTCTTGTGAGATCCGGTAATCACAAATGGGTTGCTTGTTCAAGTAAGAACAACACCCAAGCACCGGTCCACCCACATATCAAATTATCAAAGTAACGAATGTGGATCAACTAAACATGATGAACGTGACTAGATGACCATTCCCATGTGTCCTCGAGAGTGCTTTACTTTGTATAAGAGAACTTTTAGGCTTATCATTTGCTATAAAAAGGTTTGGGCCACCTTGCTGCACCTTGCTACTATTGTTACTTGTTAATTATTACAAATTATCTTGCTATAAAGCTATCTATCATCGTTACTCATAGCACTTGCAGAGAATACCTTGCCGAAAACAGCTTATTATTTCCTTCTGCTCCTCGTTGGGTTCGACACTCTTACTTATCAAAAGTACTACTATTAGTCCCCTATACTTATGGGTCGTCAAGCCGATCGATGCGGTTGTAGTTGTTTTGTAGGTCATCATACACCTCATCATCGAATGTTGGAAGCACGCGTCTTCATGGGTAAGATTTGGGTTGACTCTCAAGTGTATCCTCAAGATCCCGTTTGGACGCCAAGAATTCTACTCATTTATCATTGGGTGTATGTTGGTCAGCTTTAAGATGTGTGCAGCCTTGTTTAATACTTTGAATAGTTGTAAGGAGCCATTACCAAAAGGCCTCAAGATATTATTAGTTCTCGGGGACAACGAATTTGTTGAGTCCGAGGCTGGTGTCCTCTTTCGATTTTGTATGTAGTTGCTGTCGTCGGGGTCATCCAAGTGCTCGGTCCGTGTGGCACCATCGATCATTGGCATTTTCCTTGTCCTCAACGCCTCCACGGGTGTCGTTGTTTCCCACAGTGCAATTGTTGGCATCGCTCGCATTGCCTCTAGTGGGTCGCTTTCGACGCTTCCCACTTTGTGTTCATTTGGTAGGTGTCATAGCCCTAGATTATAGCTTGTAGTTAGTTGCATCAGTGAGCATTCATGCATGCATTCAAATCAACTTAATACAATAGGGATGATCTACAATTGGGAAGTGATCAAAACCCCAATGATTTGATAAATTGACAACAAGGCAATAAAAATTAATACCTTAAAAGGGACTAAGAAAATGTTCCAAATACTTGGCAAAATAGTGACAGGGAATAAATTTGTCAAACCAAATTTCTAAGTCACACGAACATTTTAAAAAGGATTTTTGATTTGATTAAATAACTATTTGGAATGGAGTTATTTTGTTTTCTTTTAAATTAAAAGTTTCAAAAATGTTGAAACTATTTTGTGGCATTGATTATTTTTATTACTGTCACATAATACTATTTTAGGGTTTTATAAAATGATTAAATGTTTTATTAAAATCCTAAATCTAAATGCCAGAAAGAAAACAGAATAAAAATAGAAAAAAAGGAGAGAGAGAACTAACCTCTCCTACCTCGTCCAGCCCAGCCCACCACGGGCACGGTTGTCTTCTTCCTCCTGCCAGGAGGAGAAGCAGCTGTGTGCCGACACGCCGGCGAGCGCGGCCACGTCCCCTGGCCACCTCCTACTTGCCCGAGCCACGTAGACGGCGGGGATGAGTACCCCGTGCATGCCTCTCCCTTCTCCACCCCTCTCTGGCTTCCGTCCATCTCTCTCTCGCCCTCTCCCACCATGGCCGAGCCTGCTTGTCGCCGTCGATCATTGTAGCCGTGGCCACGAGCCCCCTCTAGCCCAGCTGATGTGCCCCAAAGCCCTGTAGTGCTCCTCCTCGTCCCCTGGAAGAAGGAATCAAGCCCGGAGGCCCCCTGTCATCGCGTCGCCGCCATCTTCTCCACCTCCGGTCGCCGGACCTTCCTCGTCGATTCGCGCCAACCAAAGTGTCCCCGAGCTCGCTGTCTGCTCCAATCGAATCCCTGTGAGCCACCGGACTCGTTCCCCTTCTCCTTATCGAGCTCCCATTCCTCTAACCTTGCTAGCCATCGGAGCCGAAGCTCCTGCCGCCGGCCATGGCGTCGCCGTGGCCAGTGCCACCTAGGGCCGCTACCGAGCACCTCGCTTTGCTCTCCGCGCTCGCAGGAAGCTGTAACTGGCCTCACATGCTTCCCCACGTTCCCTAGCCTCAATCCTGACTAAGCAGAGCTCCAGCCACCGCGCACACTCGTCGTCGGCACCTTTTCCGGCCACCTGAGCGCCTCCTGACGCCCCTGCCAGATCGGTCGCTTTGACAGCGTCCTGTAGCTGCAAACCGCGCTTGATTTGGACCTCTGTAGCGCCATTTAGGTCGTCTCCGGCGAGTCCTCCGCCGCGGCTATGGTCGCCGGCGACCACCCTCCGGTGGGGCCCGACGTCAAAGCTGTGGGGACCCCAATCCTAGGTCATAAGAACCCAGCATGTAACACATCACATCACTTTGCGGCCTCACGCACGGTAAACTCCACGGCTGCCACCTTACCTTGGCCGGGTCCGTTTGCATCTTTTCTCTCACGTATATGAATATGTTGCTAGCGTTCAAACGACAAAGAACCCGGGTCGACATGACTAGTTATAAACCCAAGCGGTACATCCGTACAGGGACATGCATACATAACCCAGCAAAGCAGGTGTCGGTCATCAGCGTGTGTAGACGAGTAGTAGCAAGCTACAAGGACTCCATTACACCGCGTGACATTTCCCCGAGGGGACATACACAGCAGCAAAGAAGGATACATGCCGGTCAATCAATGTGTTCCGAGCAGTAGAAAGCTACCAAGGCCCGATGGAATCACAAAGAGGCATTTCCCTATAAAGAGTACTACTAAGGCAAACAACTAGGTGTCGAATCCCACACATATAATGCATTTCAAACATACACACATTATGCACGATATGTGTAGATACAACATGGCATCACAACATAACTCTATGACTCAAGCATTTATTAAAGACTCATAAGAATCAACATAGTGTGATATTACAAGTAGGGGTCTCGTGACCCGACACTCAAGTCATACAAATAAAAAGCGGAAGCAAATCATGTCTAGGTACAGACATCTACTAAAAGTGGCTGGAAGAGCCTGAAAAGCTACTACGACCCTACCAAAGGAGCCAGACCTCTGTCTGGGATTCCCAAGCTATTTCGGTCAACATCGAACACATCGCGTAGAACCTTTTATCGAGTCTAAGTCTTCTCTGCAAAAAACATAAATAAAGCAACCGTGAGTACAAAGGTACTCAGCAAGTCTTACATCAGAACTATCTACATATGCATCATGTTTCAATGAAAGGATTGTGGGGTTTGATTGCAGCAAGCCAGCTTTGACTCTTGGCTAACCTGTACTACGACTACAAGTTCTTTCTTTGAGGTGGGATAACGCACACGAGTCCACGTATTCACCAATTCAATACACCACTATGGATCCACTCTCGTCTCCCCTACGAGAAGGCCTTCCATAGCACTCACACTTATCTTGCATGTTTTAGAGTATCCATTTAAATTGTCTATGTACCATGTAATGTTTCCAAGTAGTCCATATCCGAGGACGTGGCTATTCGAGCAGATTAAATCACCCTGCAGGGGTATACTTCTTCACACATGCTCCCACCACTTAGCACCATATGCACGTCATGCATCTCGGCAACCTTCAAGCTGAAGCACTGGCGTGGGTGTCGGCCACGACCGTTAACCACACAAGACCCTAGTCCAGGTTTATCGCCTATTTGAGACTGAACCCGCAAGGAAGTCCGGCCGAGGTTTCCTCTACGGCCCCAAACGATGCGCGCAGGGTTCCCAAGCCCACCATCCGGGTGCCACTTGGTACACCGTGCCACTGTGTATCTACCGTAGTGAAGCCTACCCCGTCGGGCAGAGCTAAACACGGCCGCCAACACTTTTCCTACAAACACCAGAAACTAATTGCAACTCCTGGACAAAGATCTAGGCAATTAATAAGCCGAGCGGGGTCATATTTCAGGGCCCAATGCATGGTAGTATCTTGTCTTGGATAACATTCACAGAACTCTGTTCTTAAGGACGGTCCCAATGAGGCAACCCGTCATGTACTCGTACATGGCCCCTCATCGCTACCTTTACCAAATCAGATTCACACCTTTACTCTCACACTATAGGATATGAACACAATCATTCCGATACATCATTCAGATGGATCAGACCCGACACGACTCTAAGCATAGCAGGCATTGTAAACAAGCATGGATGAGTAAGCACAACAAGGCTCAAGCAGTTGCTACTCATGCTAAGTGGTTTCAACTATTTACTGTGACAAAATCAGGTCATGCAGAGGAATGGGTTCAACTACCGATAACATGTACAGTTGAATCGTGTTTGTCCTGATGCAGTAGAAGAGAGCAGGAGCGAGAGAGTGGGTTTATATCAATATGCTCAAGGGGGGTTTGCTTGCCTGACACGTCTGAAGATAGCAATGAGTCTTCATCAATGTCAACAATCACATCGTCGGAAACATCGTTTACCGAGAGGGAACAACACCGACAAACAAGAAAGAACAACATTACTTCACGGAAATGCAACACTATGATGCATTCTCAAGACATGGAATGAAAGATGCCAAGGCTAATGTGGCTATCATTTCTTAAGTTGAAGTTGGTTTGAATTAGGATCCAAACATCACTTCAAGCCGGTTATTTTTCTGGACACCCTTTTAATTGATTCGACCTAAAGCTCATAACAAATTGTTCCCACATGTATGGAGTTAGTATTTTGAGGTACTGATTTGCATTGACCAATGTTTGGTCATAACAATTGAAGTGGAATTCACATAATTATCAAATTCCATCTCTGTGACATCCTCGACTTTTGCTACACTAAATATTGTAATTAAGCTATAGTGATCACCCGCAAATGATGCCACATCATCGAGAATTACCATCGTTGACCCGGATTGAATTTCTATCTGGATTCAGAAATTGAAAACAAAAGATAATTATAATTATAAATTCATATTAACTATTAAAGAAAGAAAGTATTAAAAATAATAATGACAAAAGAAACAAAAGAAATTAAAAAGAAAAAAAAAGAAATTTGAAAGAATAAATAATAGAAAAGGAAAACAAAACAAAACAAAACAAAAAAAGGGAAAAGAGGAAACCCCCCACCCACCTGGCCCAACTGGGCCTAGAGGCCCAGCCGGCCAGGCCACAGCCAGCCCACCCCGCGCCTCCCCTCAAACCCTAGGCGAGGGAGCCCCTCCCCTGCCTCGCTCCCTCCCTCCCCCTTGCGCCGCCGCCAGGGGCTCCTTTCCCTCGTGGGGGGCCCCACCTCCACCGATAGCCCTCCCTCTCGTAACCCCCTCCCCACGGGAGGCTCTCTCCCTCCCACTGCCCCCACGACAGAACCCCCCCCCCCCCACGATCTCCCTCTCCCCCACCGAGGCCTCCTCTCCACCTCGCCCCCACCCCGGCCGGCGAGCCCCTCCCCTACGTCTCCACCCCGTCGGCGAGCCCCCTCCCCCACCGGGCCTCCCCTGCATCTCCATCTCCCTCCCGGCCTCCTCCACCCGCCGGCAGCAAGGCCCACTCGGCCCCTTCAACCACCAGCCGCCCCCCCCCTCCAACTCCAGCGACCACCATGACCTGCCGGCCTACCTCCCCTTGAGGTCGGGGCAGCTCTCGCCGGATCCGTCCGACCCCCTTCTTCACCGGAGGGCCCTCCTCTCCGGCCACGACTCCGGGAGGCCCTCTCCAACGACCGTCACCACCGTCCTCACCGTCACCTTCACCACCGGAACCGCGCCATCACCGCCATCACCTCCGCCACACGAGAACTCCGGCTTCATCGGGCCGTCTCATCAACGTTGGTGAGCCCCTCCTCGGGCTCCTCCCAACGTCGCGTTCCCCTCACCGTCCCGGTTCCGTTCCGGCAAACGGGACTCCGATCCGTCGACGGTAGTGACCGGTAGGAGGATTTGAAGAAGTTGTTCTTCTATGTTGAGTTAGAGCACAGAGTTTTTCTCTGTCTCTGTGTTAACAGAGAGAGAGATGAGAGTGTTGAGAGTTAAATAAAATAAAAACAAATGATTTATTCCGTATATATGAATGTATGTATGTATGAGATGCGATGTATGTATTGTGTATATAGGTATTTGGAGGAATACGATATTTGCATGTTTATATCTATGAATAAAATCGAGTATTTGGCCTAAGGTCACTTACCGGTGGGGCGAACGCACCCGCTGTCTATGACACGGAGGCCCCACGCGTTAGTTAAAATAAAAATAAAGATAATATTAATGTTTTATTAAATAAATAAATAGATATATTATTTAAATTAATTAATTAGAATAATTAGAGTATGTCACGTGGGTCCCCCATTAAATTAATCTGATTAATAATATTTAATCTAAATTAAAACTTGTGCCCATGATGTTCGGGACCCGCTGGTCAGTTGCCGAGTCAACTGTTGATGTCAGCATGCCATCATGCTGATGTCATAATAGCTTTTTATTAAATTATTAAAATCTGTTTTTAATTCCTAATTATTGAATAAAACTTTAAAAAATAATTTTAAATAATCCGTAAGTCAGATCGAAACATTTTCAACATGAAAGTTGATCAGCAGAACGAGACGAACCCGGATACACGGTCCATTCGTCTGTCACGCGTCCCTAGCATAGCAAACATGGAACATTTCCATCGTTTCCAGTATAACCGGCAGTAGCCCGAGACCCGGAAAATATCGTCAGATATTCTTCCGACCCGTCTATGACGGATGTTGTTGCGTTAGCTCATGTCTAGCCTGCATCTTGCCATGTCATGCTTTGTGTTGCATCGGTGCTATTATTTATTGTTTCTTCCCCCTCTTCTTACCGGTAGACCCCGAGACTGACGCTGCTGCCTGGTACATCTACGACCCTGTCGATCAGTCCTTTGCTGCAGAGCAGCAAGGCAAGCAAACCCCCCTTGATCATTCCTATATCGCCTATGTCTTTCTTCCTACTGCTTGCATTAGTATTTTTGCTACTGTTGTAGTTAGCTCCTATATCTGATGCATAGCCTATTTTTGATGAACTGCTACTTTCAGTCATGTACCTTTAATATGCTTAGTATAGGTGGAGCAGTCATCCCCTCTGACCCCGTAGTCCAGTTGCCCCGCTTGTTTTCAATCTCGATCCCTGATCGACGAGCCAGACCTGTCACAGCACTTGAACCCCCTTAGTTGTACGATGCTACAGAGATACTATCGGGTACCGAGGGTGACACCTCGCTAAGTACTCCTGATGATATCTCTGTAGTATAGCTAGTCGGTCGTGGTTATCGAGGGTGATTCCTCTTTCACCATTCCCGACGATGCCCCTGTCGTGCAACCCCTCAAGTGTTGAACCCCAGAGGGTGATTCCTCTAAGCCCACCTTGACGGGTACATCGTTCGCAATCCAACGAGGGTGATACCTCGGATTCCCCCCCGATGTTACAACCACACAGTTACTCGACCATGTTACTGGGATCATTCGTGTTTAGTTGTAAGACGGGTGGATTCCCGTGAGACTGTGTTGATGGCCTAATTAAAATGTTAATGGATTTGGGTATTTGATCTGGGTTGGTCGGAGACCTTTTCGCACTAACCGGCTACGCGGGAAGAATTATGGGTACTCGGCGTCGCGGTATCAGCCGAAGCTTTTCAGATGCCAGCAATGTAGCGGCGCGCGCCCGAGTGGTCCCGAGATGCATCGCGCTTGTGATTAAGGGATGCTAGGACTGACGTCGGCCGCCCACGCCACGTGCAGGAGCGTGAAGGGGAACTGGGCCCACGAACCCTTTGTGCTTAGGAGTTAGACCGGCGGGCTGGCCTCTCTGATTAGTCTTTGGTGGGGCTGCGACGTGTCGATAATCCGAGGCGGGTAGGACCTAGAAAAGTATGTCCGGCCAGAGTGTTATCAAGCATGACGGGACATGTGGTGCACCCCTGCAGGGATGAAAATTTACTCTTCGGATAGCCGTGTCCACGGTTACAGGACGACTTGGAGTTGTCCCCCGATCTTTTACAACTACAATTGTTGCTTAAGTGGAATTAGTTTGCCTCGGGATTGCTTCCTCGCAGGGAGTCGAGGGAGGATCTTTAGGCGTGACCTCACTTTAATTTTGCTGCAACAATATGACTATTAATGTGTTACCCTTGTTCTACTCTCGTCTATTGCTGCAAGACCCTGAATATGCTAGTCTTCGATAGGACTAGGCCTTCTCTCTCTATTCTCGCATTGCTGCAGTCAGTCCACATATAACCCCCTTCTTTGATACTGATGCATAATTAGAATTGTTCTGATGTAAGACTTGCGAGTACTTTGGATGAGTACTCACCGCTGCTTTGCTCCCCCCTTGTCCCCTTGATCCGTTGCTGCGACCAGATGTTGGAGCCCAGGAGATGGAAGTCCCCGCCGCCGATGACTGCTACCCCGACGGTGCCTACTACTACGTGGAGGCCGCTGATGATCAGGAGTAGTTAGGAGGTTCCCAGGCAGGAGGCCTCGCCTCGTTCGATCGTTGTATCTTTTGTGCTAGCCTTCTCTAAGGCACCCCTTGTTTTATGTCTGTACTCAGATATTTGTTGCTTCTGCTGACTCATGTGTTTATCGAGCTTTCATATTCTAGCCCTCGAGGCCCCTGGCTTGTAATATGAAGCTGATGCTATTTTATTTGTGTCTAGAGTGGTGTTGTGATGTCTTCCCGTGAGTCCTTGGGTTTGATCGTACGCATTGTGTGTATGATTAGCGTACGATTAAATCGAGGGCGTCACAATCTCCAAACTAATTATTAAATTTATCGTGTTCACCTTTTTGCCTATTTGGTGATGTTAACTTTTTCAAACATGCATGAAAATGCCATAATCAGATTCCTTGGATTTTTCTGATACGTTTTCATATATAAATTATTTTCATCCGAGTTATATTTTAATTTCTATGATTTTTACAAGTTTTAGCAATTTCCTGGATTTATTTCATAATAGGAATTCAATTACTGCGTCAGGCTCATGTCATCCTTGAGTCAGCAGGTCAACCAAACCGGTCCAGGTCAAACCCTGACCAGTGGGGTCCACTGTTCAGTGACCCAGGGGCTAACCCCGCGTTGACCAGCCCCTAATTGGGGTTTGACCAGGCGTGGGGCCCTCTGGCAATGGCACTAAGGCCTGATTAGTGGCGGGTTAAGGTGGCCACGTCGGCCCCCACCGGAGGGTGGTTGCCGGCGACCATAGCCGCGGCGGAGGACTCGTCGGAGACGACCTAAATGGCGCTACAGAGGTCCAAATCAAGCGCGGTTTGCAGCTACGGGACGCTGTCGAAGCGCCCGATCTGGCAGGGGCATAAGGAGGCGCTCAGGTGGCCGGAAAAGGTGCCGGCGATGAGCGTGCGCGGCGGCTGGAGCTCTGCTTAGTCGGGATTGAGGCTAGGGAACGTGGGGAAAGCATCTGAGGCCAGTTACAGCTTCCTGCGAGTGCGGAGAGCAAAGCGAGGTGCTCGGTAGCGGCCCTAGGTGGCACTGGCCACGGCGACGCCATGGCCGGCAGCAGGAGCTTCGGCTCTGACGGCTAGCAAGGTTAGAGGAAGGGGAGCTCGATATGGAGAGGGGGAACGAGTCTGGTGGCTCACAGGGATTCGATTGGAGCAGACGGCGAGCTCGGGGACACTTTGGTTGGCGCGAATCAACGAGGAAGGTCCGGCGGCCGGAGGTGGAGAAGATGGCGGCGACGCGATGACAGGGGGCCTCCGGGCTTGATTCCTTCTTCCAGGGGACGAGGAGGAGCACGGCAGGGCTTTGGGGCACATCAGCTGGGCTAGAGGGGGCTCGTGGCCACGGCTACGATGATCGACGGCGACAAGCAGGTTCGGCCATGGTGGGAGAGGGCGAGAGAGAGATGGACGGAAGCCAGAGAGGGGGGAGAAGGGAGAGGCGTGCACGGGGTACTCATCCCCGCCGTCTGCGTGGCTCGGGCAAGCAGGAGGTGGCCAGGGGACGTGGCCGCGCTCGCCGGCGCGTCGGCACGCGGCTGCTTCTCCTCCTGGCACGAGGAAGAAGACAGCCATGCCCGTGGTGGGCCGGGCTGGACGAGGTAGCACAGGTTAGTTCTCTCTCTCCTTTTTTTCTATTTTTGTTTTGTTTTCTTTCTGGCATTTAGATTTAGGATTTTAATAAAACATTTAATCATTTTATAAAACCCTAAAATAGTATTCTGTGACAGTAATAAAAATAATCAATGCCACAAAATAGTTTCAACATTTTTGAAACTTTTTAATTTAAAAGAAAACAAAATAACTCCATTCCAAACAGTTACTTAATCAAAGCAAAAATCCTTTTCAAAATGTTCCTGTGACTTAGAAATTTGGTTTGACAAATTTATTCCCTGTCACTATTTTGCCAAGTATTTGGAACATTTTCTTAGTCCCTTTTAAGGTATTAAGTTTTATTGCCTTGTTGTCAATTTATCAAATCATTGGGGTTTTGATCACTTCCCAATTGTAGATCATCCCTATTGTATTAAGTTGATTTGAATGCATGCATGAATGCTCACTGATGCAACTAACTACAAGCTATAATCTAGGGCTATGACAGTAGGTTCCTCCTTTTGTTATCAATTTTCTTCTTTCAGGGTATCCAAAATGTAGGCATCATTGGTGGAGGTTATCGCACATATGTCGGTGTTGGATGATACAACACCACATTGGACACTCGCGTCTTCATCCATGTGGGCTGCCTCCTCGGAGGTGTAGTCCAATAAGTTGGTTAAATCTTCGACCGTAGAGACTAGGTGGTTGGCGGGTGGGACGTAAATTTCCCTGTTATTGGCCTTACATATGATTTGGTGCTAGACGAAAGTATGGTCGCTCCAGGTTCTAAGCATCTCCTTTAAGAGCGAGAGATCCTTCTGGTCCATTTCCTCGTTATAGGTCGGGCTGATTTGAAGCACGTTCGCCGAGGTCGACACCCTTGTTTCTGAGCATGGACCAGCCGAAATGGGTGTTTGTCCCGTTGGACAAGTAATCAGATCCGAGCTCAAAGCAAGTTCCGAAGTAGGGTCAGATTCGAGGTCCAGATCCAATGGGATAGTTTTCGGGACCACACTTAATGTTGGATCCGATGTGTGATCTGACCTGACTTGTCGATCATGGTTTGGTTCCGAGGTCAAGGCCTTGGTGCGTGATTAGTTGTCCGGCCAATTTGACATCAGGAGTGAGGGTGAGAGATCGCCACATGGGTCATGAGTGTACCAGGCTTTAGAACATGACAACTTGGTTCGCGACAAAGCTTTTGATGTGATTGAGTCGGTCGGTCGTGCCGGCATGAAGGAGAATACTGCCGAACATGAAAAGTTGGTCGGGAAGGAATATGTCACCATAGCCGATGTTGTTGTTGATCTAAAGAAGAGCCATTGAACCTGACTTACCAGAGAGAGGGGCATGTATGGGCCACCAATGCCGGTGCTAAATCTCACTAATGTCGGCTAGGGGGTAATATGAGACAAGGGAGATGTTGTTTACCCAGGTTCGGGCCCTCTCGAGGAGGTAAAACACTACGTATTTCTCTAATTATATTGATGTAATAGGGTATTTAGTACAGGGTGATCTAGCTCGAGATTGTATGATTGTGTTCTAAATCCTAACACGAGTAATTGTGCCTCTATGGACTAAAACACTTGGCTTATATAGGCGCCACGAGTACCTAGGTTTACACAAGGTGGGTTGCCAACTAGATATAACCATGCGGGATATGAGAGTTGCCCTTGAAGTGCATGCCAAATCTCGGTGGCTTCCATATTGTGCACTACGAGGCCCAGAACATCTGCCGTCCTCCACGCGGTGGGGGTGGGTCTTAGTTTGGCCACTGGGCATCAAACCGGATGGGCTAGTACCCCGTAGTGTGGGACTCCCTCAGTTGGGAGACTCCTACTAGATTGATAAGCTTAGTTCTCTAACTAAGGGAAATACTTGCTACCGTTCTGCTTCACTGTTACACTTGGGGGAATCCCAACAACTCCTGTAGGATCAATCACACAACCGCCGTGATCTTCGCTCCAATGAGGTGAGTATCCACCCAAGCTCGTCTCCATGTCCGTCGAGCTCACCTCATTTGCACTAGACCCCCTATCCTTTTTAACTGATTATCTAACCACCATCGTTGCCACTCTGGCTAGTAAACTCCGCTTGATTCCCATGATCCTCAAGACAACCAAGGTCACCATTGACCTCTTTCTCTCCCGTCACATGAGAGGTCATGACATCACGACCAACGGCCGGTGGAACATCAAAGCCGATGACCCCGAGCAACGCCCGCCGTTGCCCACGTCTCGGACAACCTAAAAGTGCTACTCCATGAACCTCCCTCCTCTCCACGGTTAGATATGCATCCTAGGTTTCGGCTAAGATCATTTAATGAGGTGAATCGATATGCACCAAATGTCGTTGATCTGAGATCTAACAGATGTAGTTTAACGAACACAAAAGTGGTACCATTGAACCAGAGAGCACCATGTGTTTGTGGTACCCTGTGTAAATTTTGGTTTTGCACAAACATCCTTGCACACTAAGAACTTCCCAACATTTTTACAAGTAGATCTTCCTGAGGTGATTCTGCAAAATCCTCACGAAATGCACTATTAGAACCAAATATTTTTTACTTTGCACATTCAGATTTCAATTTAAACCTTCATGTGGCCATAATTCAACTCAAGGATTCAAATTTAGTTAAAAAATTTCTATCTCTTCATGACGATCACTAGCATCGAGTAGAACCAAATTTGTACAAACTTGAATTCATACAAATTTAGTTTAAACCTTGTTGAGGGACAAAATGCAAACCCTTTCCCGGTAAAGTTGGACGTTTTTGTAAACTTATCCCGAGGGGTTAAACATTCACCATGAACCACTATAGCACAAGTTTGTGCAAATTTATAATGAATTCAAATAAAGTTTGAATAAGAGCAGGAAAGGCATTAACCAAATTTGTCCACCACACAACAGGTATTGAGATCCAATTCAAATTATCATCTGAATTGTTTATACCTTGTGATGTAGGATTCAAATACAATAAATAATTTTGTTTTATATTCTTGAAGTCGGATCAAATGGTTGAAGCCAGTTTTACCCAAGTTTTACTTTATAAATTCGTATGAATTTGAATTCAAGTTTAGACTCTTTGAGCATAAAATTCAAATGCAACTCCATATAAAATGAATCATTTTGTTAATTGATTAAAATAAAATTCATAAAGTTTCAACTATGTTTGGACCAGACAGTTACCCAAGTTTGGAATATTTAAATTTTGAATGCAAACTAAATTTGAATTATTAACTAAATTCATTTGAAATTCAGACTTGAATCCATTTGTGCATTGATTCAAATAGAATTCAACTTTACCAAACTAGTGACACAAATTTCATGTCATATAACCTTATATTTACGAAGTAATTATTAGTCAAATGCATGTCTAACAGAAATAAAATACGCCTTACTTTTAGAAATGGAGGAAGTATATTAGATTGCAAAAATAGCACTATTATATGGTCTATTCTTTGCAATGTAAAAAAGTGTAATTCCTATAAATTATGTGGAAGTTTTCGTCATCATTTTATATTAAGTTTAATTTACATTCTTCTTTAGAAAATCTTTAGTTTTCGTCAGCATTTTATTTTTGTTTTAGCATAGGGGGAAGAAGAAAGCACGTGGGCCTTTTTTGTTTTTTCCTTATATGTATGTGTGGATGTTGGGTATGTGTAAGTATACTTGCTAGTACTATGCAATATGTGCGTAAATTATACTAGAGTTCAAAAGTTGCACTATTATGCATATTGTTTGCATATTTTTAGAAGTGAAATTTATATGATCATCATGATTTTAAGTTTTTTTAATTTATGGTTAATACAAATGTCACTAATTCATTCTTTCTAACACCCTGATTTTTTTCAACCTTTTCCTTTTTAAATATTTATGGAGTTTCACTTGTCATTTGGTGGATTTTCAAATTTTCTCAAGCAAGTTGGATTGTGAGTCTCTGATTTCTTGTCTCAAGCAACCCCAAAACCTATTGTTTCTTGACAAGACCTTTCTTGGAATAATTTGCAATATTCAAATCTTTTAAATAATTATTTTTCTATGATGGGGAATTATGGCATCACAATAGGTTGTGAAGCAAGCTATAGTTGGAATAAGCTATTAACCCAAAAACATTTTCCACATGTTCTCAGTATCATATGATTTCAAAATCTTCAAAAATATTTAATTCCCCAATATAAAATTTTGGCTAGAAAAATTATTTCTTTTCTGACCAGAATTATCACTTTGTGAAGCAACCCTATTTTTCCTATTTTAGAAAATTCCCAATAAATTTCCTTAGCTCCAAGGGATCATAACTAGTTCAAATATGTAAAAACATATGATGGTCCAGTACAAATTTTGAGTAGTAAGACTCTACTAAGTTTGTGTTAAAAATGAACCTTTGTGAAGGAAGTGCTAGCTAGAGTTGCACAAATGACTTGCAAATTTTTGGACATGAGTGCACTACTAAATGACACTCCTTCACCAAGTTTCACCATTAACAGGGTTGGCATGATAGTGCCATGAGCTCATTTGTGTTCTGGACCAGAAAGGTGATTTACAAAGGAACCCTATCCATTTGATCTTCAAACCATGTCCAACTTTGCCAGTCTATAGTCTTTCCTATGCTGGTTAACCTAGACATGCTAGTTTGCCCAAATCTTAACCCATTTGAGCTCTAGATCCTCCCCCCAGTTTTCTCGCAGAATATGTTGTTGATGCCTCAGTTCGCAGGAGTGAATGACTGGTCGATCTGATGATAGGGAGTTACTGGAGAGAGTAAGGTCGACACCCTGGACAAGGTTCCCAGGCTTGTCAGGCTCTATGACAGCAGTAACCGTGGTGACCATGGTACTGGCATGACACAGCGCGTGCGATGTGCAGCCCCTGTGGCGGTCGAGCTACTCGAGCCGCCCATCGCTGCCCCTCTATGTCCTTAGCGTCGAGGGCGTCCCTGGCAGCCGCGTGGCACCTCCGGAAGGCCCTGGGTCGCCGGAGAGGGTAGTTCAAGCTTCTGGTAGCGCCATTCCTGTGGCCATGGACCCCAAAGTCCTCCTAGACTACATAACATCTGGTATGAGGACCCCAACACTCCGCTTGATGATTTGAAACTTCCCCCTGGCATCAGCCACATCGTGGCCACATTCATCTACGAGGCCAAGTGGAAGGAGCAGCAAGCCAAACAGGCCAAAGTTGCTAAGCTCAAGAAGGAGAAATTACTCAAGCAGAATCTCCTCAACCTGACGCCTGATGCACTGGTGTCAACACAGGCTGAGTTGAAGACTTTGATAGATAAGTACTCCAAGCTATCTCATCGTCAGAGTCTCAAGAGCAGTTTCATCAAATTTGCCACTAAAGCTATTGACGACTACAACAAGAAGGTTGTCCCTCCAGTACCAACTCCTCAGCCTCTGATTGAAGAGCCAGCCGACCAATCTCCTCAAGCTGATGAAACTCCGCAAGCTGAGGAAATACCACAAGAAAGCCGTGTGGATGTACCGGAAATTGAAGAAATCACAACGGAAAATCCAGCTGATGAATCTGCTATAGCTGGTGAGACTGCCCCTGATCCAGCTGCTGCTTCAAAGCAAGCTGATGACTCTGATCCAGCTGGTTCCTCAAAGCCAGCTGATGAATCTGCTGAGAAAACACCTTCACCAAAAGCTTCAAAGGTGAAGAAGATGACTCCGTCTGCATCAGACATGAAGAAGACAAGGGCTGCTGAGAAGGAAGCCAAAAAGAGAGAGGCCTCCTCAGCAGAAGAAAACACTGAGGCCAAGTGCCTCAAAGCGCTTGAAGAAAATGCTCCATTGGACCCTGTGCCCCTCAACGTGGCTCCATCTTATGAAATGGTCACCTTTGAAGACCAGGAGAAAGGGCCAGATGAGGAAATGAAGGATGCCGCATCTGAGGAACGCGATGACGAAGAAATTCGCATTGACCGGTTCCTCAAAGCCAGCTGATGAATCTGGCTCGGTCACCAAGCAAGCTGAGGAAGAGCAAAGTGAAAATCCTCAAGCTGATGAAATTCAGAGTCCTGATAAAAATCCTCAAGTTGAGGATCAGGTTGACCCAACTCCTCCTCTTGAGCAAGATCTTCACACTGAGGCTCAGAATGAACCTATTCCTCCTCCTGAGGAGAACCCTCAGCAGGATGCTCCAGTTGATGACATTCCTCAGCCTGAGGCATAGCCAGATCCCATTCCTCAACCTGAAGCAGAACGTGAGCATGCTCCTCAGCCTGAAGCCCAAGCTGATGAAATTCCTCACCCTGAAAACAATGCTGAGAAAAATGCACCAGATCAAGACAATGCTTTCGTCGTGCTCAATCTAGAGACTGCAATTGTTGTCTCCCCTCAGTCCCTTAGCAAAATCTTCAGCCAATGCAGCGTCAGCCATTCTCCAAGCGACCAAAGTTTCAAAAGGAGAACTTCTTTGAAGAACGCATGTACTTCATTGGAGAAAATCCCTCTGACAAGCCTCAAATCAGACATCTGAAGTTTTGGACGAGGACACTGCTGAATTACTATGCCTCTGTGCTGTGTGGAAGAAATAAGATATTCTAGCACACGCATATTCCTCATGTTGAACTTGAAGCAATACCATGCCTGGCTCCAGTCCTCAATGTCCTTCATGAAGCTGGACTGCTACCAATGTGCTCAGACATCTCTGATTGGAACAGTGAGCTCATTCTTCAGTTTTATGCCACTCTTCACATATGTGGCGATCCTGAAGACATTAACACCTGGGTGTTTGACTGGATGACGCAAAACACTCACTACAAGGCTCCTGCTACCGAGCTACTCTGTGAATTGCCAGTATCAATTCCCTCAGAGGAGGCCGTGAAGCTTTATGGTGAGCCTGAGCTGCCCAACGGGATGATGGAAGTCCTCATGAAGCCTTTGGCTAAAGGGCAACCACCGAAAAAAACTTTCCTCGTCCACGAGCTCAAATATACACCAAGGTCTGTTTACAGAATCCTCTGCAGTGTTCTTGCGCTGATCAAAGGCCATGATGATGAAGAAGATGGCGTAGGAATCATGAAGAATATCCTCTTCAACATCATCTATGGTATTCCTATCAACATACATGATTTTCTTGAGGACTTTGGCCGACAATGCCATGTGTCCATTTGATCACAAGATATATGCCCCATGGATCATGAGATTCATCAGGACAAGGACAGGCATCAACTTTCTTGCTGATTGCAACAACCATGTTGGTTACATGCCTCCTATTAGGGTCAATAAGAAGACTTTTGAGCCTGTTGAAGGAAAAGGCAAGTCTGTTATTGATGAAGGCAGTAGGCTCCTTGATGGCCAGTTCAGAGAGCGTGAGCCATATTCTTCATGGGATGATACTGAGACTCATCCTCCAAGCCCTGTTGCTCCTCGCGTGCTGAATACCAGAGAGCTTCTCCTCAGTCTTCACCAGAAGGTGGATCGGAATCACAAGTGGGTCAAGCGCCAGTTCGGCGCCATTGTGAAAACCCTCACTGAAACACAGAACTCTGTGAAGCTTAACCATCACTATCTGCATGAGGTTTTTGATCGCACCTGGGCCACACGTGCTCATTTGAAGACTCAGACAGAACTTGAAGAATTGGAGTTTGAGCGAGACTTTGACTGGTCGAGGCCTCCCAAAAAGAAGTTCAGGCCAATTCCAGTTCCAGACCTTGAAGACAGTTCCTTTTCTTCATTCTGCACTACAGAATCTGATGAAGAACAGCTCGACACTGCCACCGGTCCAAGGAAGAAGACTACTCCCAAGAAGCACCAAGCATCTTCATCAACCGCCAAGGAGTGAAGTCTTCACAGGCGTTAGTGCTCAGTTTGTCCCTTTTTGTCACTTCATGACAAAGGGGGAGAAACTTGAGATTTAGTCTTCAAGCGGGATATTTTGGGGCTTATGAACTATATTTAAGTTACAAACTCTTGGCTCTTCTGAAGTTTTTATGTAATGAGTTGTAACTTAAGCCCGATGGTACTCTGACGCTTTTGAACGTTTTTCTTCGCATGCTTATTCCTCAAGTTTTTAATGCACGCATGCTGGAATTTGTCAGATACCATTTCTCATCATGCATCTTCATTTTCTTCATACTATATGTTATATGTATGCATGATTTACAAGACTCGGGGGGAGATCTCTATGATATAAATCATCAATGTGCATTTTCTGTGAAAAGCAAAATCCTCAAGATATGCACATCTTCATGGCGAGTCTCTGTGAATCTTGATTTCAAATTCCTCAAATGAGTATTTACACTTCATATTTTTATCCCTGTTGAAGACTTAACCTAATTGTCATCAACCACCAAAAAGGGGGAGATTGTAAGTGCATCTAGTGCCCCTTAGTGATTTTGGTGGTTTGAAGACTTATAGGTTAAGTATCTAATGTGTTCATGAGTGTACACAGGATCTATAAGTCACTGAGAAGTTTGAAATATTTGATGAATATCGACCCCTAAAAATGTATATCTTCGGTTGAAGAAATTGGTCTGAAGCTGAAGAATTGAATCGCGAAGAATCTGCGATGAAATTGATATTCCTCATGAAGATATTGAAATTGAGGAATTCGGTGTGTCCTGAAGAAAATCATTCTGAAGACTTTGACGCGTGAAGATTTACTCTCTCTGTTTTGTTTTATTCACACTTGAGTAATAGGAACACCGTATTGTTAAAGGGGGTCGAAGTTACACTTATGGAATGAATTTCCTCATGATGCTCAACCCAAGCCTAATCCTACCAAAAGCCTCAAGTGAGGAATACGAGTGACATGAGGACTCTCACAGTTGAGGGTTCCGACCGTTTTGATAGCCACGCCACATCATTGGTATTATCCACACCAACGGTCATGTTATTTAAGGGCATTAGTGTCAAATCATGTCGGGATGCTCCCAGGCTATAAATAGCCGCCCCCACAACCATTAGCTAGTTGGCTGCTCCGTTAGAAACTGACACTTGTCATAAGAGCAACCCAATTCCTCAGAGTCTTCGAGAGTAATTCATCAGTGAGGAAATACCCCAAACACCAAACCACAAACCTAGAACCAAGTGATTGAGCATCACTGAAGAAGTTGTTCCTGTGTGGAAATGAAGCCTTTTACCTTTGAGGACTGTGCATCCTCCAGACGGTTAGGCGTCATGGTCTAGAGCAATCCAGCACTCAATCGTGGATCACCGGGTGACCAAGTTTGTGAGGGTTTGAAAGTCTGCCCTGAAGACTTACCACGAGTGTTGGGCGAGGACTGTGTGTTCTTAGCCCAAGGAGAATACGGTAGGGACTGTGTGTCCCGGGACTATGTGTCTTTTGGTTTCAATACCAAGCCGCTCCAAACCAGATGTAGAACTGCCACAGCAGTTGGAACTGGGTCATCAACTACTGTCTTCGCTGTGAAACGGGTTCTAATTCCTCAACTTTCTACATTCCTCAGATTATGTGTTGATGACTTTCACTATTACTGTTTGAAGAATTTGCTGAAGACTTTCTCTGAAATTCCTCAACCCCAAATTCTTCATGCTAGTTAATCCTTCTCTGTTTTCTGCGTGCCTTCTCACTGTGCAATATGTTTTCACATTCCTCATACTGAAAAACTGCTGTTGTGAAACTTTGCACTTCTGATCCGTTACTGCTTCCGCTGTAAGTTAGTCATCAGTGAGGAATTTCCTCAAAAGGAATTTCCTCAGTGATGAAATTCTAAAAATCTCCTATTCACCCCCCTCTAGTCGATATAACGCACTTTCAATTGGTATCAGAGCAAGCTACTCCCTTGTTCTGTGTGATTTTGGTTTAACCACCTGGAGTTTAGTTATGTCGACTGCACGCATGATTAAGGTTACTGCAGCATGTCCTACTTTCGAAGGAAAGAACTTTCCCTTCTGGAAGAACAAGATGCAGATGCATCTACAAGCTATTGACAATGATCTTTGGTATATTGTGGAACATGGCGTCCCCATCATCTCTGCTAGTGTCTCTGCTGCTGATGTGAAGAAATTCAAGCAACTTGATTCTCAAGCGAAAATATCATCTGTGGCCATCTGAGCCCAGACCAGTTTGGAAAAGTGAGTGCTTTGGGCTGTGCAACACTTATCTGGGAGAGACTGTGCAAAGTAAATGAAGGAGTATCAACCCAGCGTGACTCTCATGTTGATGTTCTTCGCAATCTCTTCAATCGCTTCAAGAGGCATGACAATGAAAGCTGCCAAGATACCTTTGATCGCCTCACTGACATATCAAATGAACTACAAGCACTCGGAGCTCGAGACATCACTGATCACGAAGTTGTGAAGAAACTGCTAAGATCTTTGGATTCTTCATTTGATACTTTAGTCCTGATGATTCAAGAAAGACCAGACTACAAGATGCTTGATCCAGCTGATATAATCGAAAGGCTCAATACTCATGAATTCCAGCTAGAAGAAAAGAAAGATATATATGGACCAAGCTATTCTAGACCACGTGCACTGAAGGCTAGAGCAATTTCCTCGTCTGAAGAAGAAGACTCAGATGACAGCATTGGTGACCCTGAAGAAATTGGACAGGAGCTTGCAATGCTCGTGAGGAAATTCCAGAGGTTTACATGACGTGGCCAGTTCGGTAAATCTTCAAGAAGAGACTTGAGGAAATCAGAATCTTCATCTTAGGACTACAAGAAAAGAACCTGCCACAAATGCAAGAAATCAGGTCATTACATTGCTGACTGTCCCCGTTGGGGAAAGGAATCAAAGAAGAAGAAATACTAGGATGACAGTTCTGATGACTCAAAGAAGAAGAAGAAATCTTCAAAATCCTCATCTTCAAAGCCCTCATCACACAAGAAGACTAGTTTCAGAAAGGCTCGGGCACTTATTGGCAATGAAATGGATTCCGAGGCAGAATCAGAGGAATGTGATGAAGAAGAGGGTTCTGATGAAGACTCAGAATCCGGACAGGCCAGTCTTGCACTTGCAACCACTTTCGTCAGCAAGTCAATCTTCAACCTTGAAGAAGATGATAACACCATCCACACTGATGACTATGCTGATGACTTTGCTCCAACCTATTGCTTCATGGCAAAAGGTTCAAAGGTACCAAATCATGCTTCCTCCTCTGATTCAAGTGACTCTGAACCTAATGATTATGAAAAACCCAGTTACAGTAAACTTGCTATCATTGCCACTAAACAACAAACTGCCCTGGAAAAGCTTCAGAAACTGCTAGATAGAAGTGATGATCTGTTGAATGATGAGATGAATCTTACCCAAATCCTCACTGAAGCTGTGAAAAGTCTTCAGCCTAGATTTGATAATCTTCAAGATCGTTATGGTACACTCCTCGCTGATCATGAGAAACTTTCCTATGAATTTCTTCAAAGGAAGCTTGATCTAGAGAAGCTGAGGATTTTTCATGATGATCTTCGTATGGAAAATGATTCATTACTAGCTCAACAAATCAGCGCTGATCAAGATGAATTCATTCCTCCATGTCTTAAATGCATTGACTGCGAAACTGCTAATTCTTCACCAGAATCATCAAATGCTTCTATTGCTACAAATTCTTCAACTGCACCTGTAGTGTCTATTTCCTCACTTGAGGAAAACACAAATGTTACTGATGAAAATGCAGGGTTGAAGGAATTGTATGTGACAGGCATATACAAAATCCTAAAAGGACATCAAACCCTTTGTGATGTGCTCAAAAAGCAGATCTTGAACAGGAACCCGAGGAAAGAAGGAATTGCCTTTGAGAGGAAATTGAATGCTGATGGATCTTATTGGAAACCTGAGCAGTATCCCAAAACCTCATGGGTTGCTGCTACTGGGCCTCCTTTTGATCCATCCAATCTAACTGGCTTTTCATGTGAATTATCCTATTCCTTAGATGAGTCATTTGACTCCAACTATAAACTGTTCAAAAATCAATCTGGTGAAGTATTTGCTCGATATGTTGGAACTAACTGCAGGAATGGCCCTCCTTTGAGGAAAATCTGTGTTCCCAAAAGTTGTCTTGAAAATCTTCAAGTGAATGTCCTCATGACACCACCAATGAAGAATCTGAACCCCAGATCAAAATCCTGAGGAGGACCAAAGTCTTCAAGAGGATCAAAATCCTCAACTTGTAAAAATTATGCTCGTTCCCGTGCTAATACTTCTAACATGCAGGGAAACTACAAGGAATATGAATATGAGCATTACTCTTCAAATCATTATGTTCATAAGTCCACAAACCAGTTCTCTGCATATTCATATGAGTACTTTAACCCCCCCTACTGTTAAGAGAAGTGCATTAGCTTCAATGCCACCTTTCTCATATGGTGCTCGCAGGATGATGAATGCTTTACCACCCCTTCAGATGTGGGTGGTGAAGAAATCAAACTAATCACTTCTTCAGGTCAGGTCTCCAGATTAAAATCATCATCTGAAGGATTTGCTGGAGACCTGAGGAAATGCTTGATAGGACGCAAGCTAATATTGATGAAATAGAAATATTTCACACGTCCTTATAATTCTGTTGTGATGAAATTCTTATCTGATGAAATTGATATCATATTCTTCAAATCTGAAGCATATGAGATGGTAAGCTGTACTAATTCATCTACAGGATGACAAACCCAAGAATACTAAGTGGGTTCTTGATAGTGGCTGCACACATCACATGACTGGTGATAAAATCTTGCTGATGAATATGCCACTAACTCCATCACCTCTGAAGCAAATCACATATGCTGACAAAGGTAAAAGCAAGGTATTGGGACTTGGCAAAGTGGCTATTTCCAAGGATAGGCATATGGACAAAGTGATGCTTGTTGAATTCCTTGGTTTTAACCTCATGTCAGTCATGATGCTTTGTGATCTTGATATGATTGTTATCTTTGGTAGATATAGATGTGTATCATCATGGAATCTGACAGATCCAAAGTCTTCGAAGGTGTAAGAAGAGGGGATTTGTACATTGTTGATTTCTCTACAGGTCCTCAACCAGCCACTTGCTTACTAGCAAAGACCTCAGAAGGATGGATGTGGCACCGAATACTAGGTCATGCAGGCGTGAGGAATTTGCACACGCTCGCGAAGAAGAAGCATGTCATCGGCATCGAATCAGTCAAATTCCTCACTGATCATCTCTGCGGTGCATGTGAATCTGGGAAAATGACCAGATCCAAGCATCCCTCGAAGACTATCATGACCACTACACGTCCCTTCGAATTGCTTCATATGGATCTATTTGGACCTACTCACTATGCCACGCTAACCAATGCAACATCTTTATATGGCTTCGTCATAGTTGATGATTATTCCAGATATACATGGGTGCATATCATCGTATATAAAACTGAAGTGCAGGAAATCTTCAAACGATTTTCTTCAAGGGCCTCGACGAACTTTGGCATCAAGATCAAACATATCAGGAGTGATAATGGAACATAGTTCGAAAACACTGGTCTTGATGATTATCTTGATGAACTTGGTATTACTCACGAATTATCTGCTCCTTATACTCCTCAGCAGAACGGTGTCGTCGAAAGGAAGAACAGGACTCTGGTTGAGATGGCAAGAACTATGCTTGAAGAATATAAGACTCCTCGTCGCTTTTGGCCTGAAGCAATCAACACTGCATGCCATATCATCAACAGGGTATATCTTCACAAATTCCTCAAGAAAACCTCATATGAACTCCTCACTGATAAGAAACCCAATGTAAGTTATTTCAAAGTCTTCGGTGCAAAATGTTGGATTAGAGATCCTGACCATAGCTCAAAATTTGCACCTAAGGCACATCAGGGTTTTATGCTCGATTATGGAAAGGACTCGCACACCTACAGAGTCTTCAACAACTATCACAACAAAGTTGTTGAGACTGTAGATGTGCGGTTCGATGAAACTAATGGCTCGCAAAGAGAGCAATTGCCTTCTGATCCAGATAAGTTGTCTCCTCAGGAAGCAATAAAGCTCAAACCTACTGAAGACATTGTTCCCACTGAGGAAATTGATGAAGAAACCATCCCCATCACTGATGAAAATCAAAAAGATGCTCCTGAGGAAATTGCTGCAGAACCACTTCCTCAGCCCAGACGAAATCCTCAACCAGCTCATCCGAGGATTGCAAATGAAGTAGAACTTGACAAAATCCTCAACGACATCAACGTGCCAGGTCCTCTCACTCGCTCAAAAGCTTCACACTTAGTTAACTTTTGTGGGAATTTTTCCTTTGTATCTATCACAGAACCCTCAAAAGTTGCTGAGGCTTTGTTGGAACCGAAGTGGATCCAAGCTATGCAAGACGAACTTCTTCAATTCAAGATGAATGACGTATGGGAGCTAGTCAAACGACCAGATCCTTGCAAGCACAACATTATCGGAACCAAGTGGATTTTCCGAAACAAGCAAGATGAGGATGGTCAAGTGGTGAGGAATAAGGCACAACTCGTAGCCCAAGGCTACACCTAGGTTCAAGGAATAGATTTTGGTGAAACTTTTGCACCTGTTGCTAGACTTGAAGCTATTCGAATACTACTTGCTTATGCTAATCATCATAACATCATCTTATATCAAATGGATGTGAAAAGTGCATTCCTCAATGGTAAGCTTGAGGAAGAAGTATATGTTGCTCAGCCCCCAGGTTTTGAGGATCCAAAGAATCAAGACAAAGTCTTCAGACTCAAAAAGGCGCTCTATGGTCTCAAGCAAGCCCCTCGGGCGTGGTATGATACATTAAAGGAATTGCTCATGAAGAAAGGCTTCAAACCTGGTTCACTCGATCCAACTCTTTTCACTAAATCCTATGATAATGAGCAATTTGTGTGCCAAATATATGTCGATGATATCATATTTGGCTGTACTGACAAACGATACAGTGATGAATTTGCTTAGATGATGAGTGAAGAGTATCAGATGTCTGTGATTGGGGAGCTGAAATTCTTCTTAGGTCTTTAAATTCGTCAACAACGCAATGGAATCTTCATATCACAGGAGAAATACCTCAAGGATGTTCTGAGGAAATTCAACATGCAGGAATGCAAAGGTGCCAAGACTCCAATGCCTACCAACGGCCACCTCGGCACTGATGAAAATGGTGAAGAATTCGATCAGCAGGTATATCGCTCTATGATTGGCTCTTTATTGTATCTATGTGCATCTAGGCAAGATATAATGCTTAGTATTTGCATGTGTGCACGTTTTCAAGCAAAACCAAAGGAATCACACCATAAGGCTGTGAAGCATATTCTTCGATACTTAGCTCACACACCAACACTAGGATTATGGTATCCCAAGGGCTCAAATCTTCATCTGGTAGGGTATTATGATTCAGACTATGCTAGTGATCGTGTGGATCGCAAGTCAACTTCTGGTACATGCCATTTCCTTGGAAGATCACTAGTTTGCTGGTCCTCAAAGAAGCAGAACAGCGTATCACTCTCCATTGCCGAAGCTGAGTACATTGCTGCTGGTTCATGTTGTGCTCAACTACTATGGATGAAACAAACCCTCAAGGACTACGGCATCAACATGAAGAATGTGCCGCTCTACTGCGATAATGAGAGTGCAATCAAGATTGCATACAACCCAGTACAACACTCGAAGACTAAGCACATCCAGATTCGTCATCATTTTCTTCGGGACCATGTCCTCAAGGGCAATATCCTTATCGACCATGTGAAGACTGATGATCTACTCGCAGATATCTTCACTAAGCCCTTGGATGAGAAAAGGTTTTGCAAGTTGCGATGTGAGCTAAATATCTTAGAATCTTCAAATGTTTTGTAAAACATGCACACATCCTAACACTTATGCAAAATTGATGACTTAGATGTGCGACATATGATGAATCGATTATCTTCAACTGATGAAGAATATCACTCTGAATGTGAAGAAATCAACGAAGAAATTGATTCTCACGACCCTACGACAATTGTACGCGGCGTCTGTAATCAACATTCTTATATGGTGGGTCACGGCACCGCCCAACGTGAAATTCCTCAAGTTGATTTTCCTCAAAGTTCCATTTCCTCAAAACTTGTTTTTCTTCAAAACAGTTTTTCTTCATTATGACGATTTATCACAAAATCCTCAAGTTAGTTAAATCTTGAAAAACACTTGATGACTTTCGTTTACCTAGATAGACTGTGATTTCAAGTCCTCAACAGCATTCACTTATAGCTATTTCTTCAAGTTGATATTTCATCTAAGTGAATGTGATTGGACCCTACTTTCCCTCTATGCTATTCTCTTCCAGTCTATTCAATTCTTCATATGCGTTCTACTTGAAACTTTGTTCAAAATCCTCACTGCGTCCTTGTCAGCTGATGATTTTGTAACAAAATCTTCAAATCTTCAAAAATGTTTCTTTAATGCACAGTAACTGAACCCCACTTCCCTCGTTCGGATAACCACGATCTCCACCGCTTTGCTCGGGAGCTACACGTGTCCTGCGGAGACGTAGAGGTAGGGGCTATTTGGTCCGATTTCTTCGCGCCAACAGTAACTGCCTGGCTATAAATATGTCCTTATCCCCCTCGGCAAACACTTCTTCATTCCATCGCTCTCCCGCTACAGCAAAAGCCCCGAACCCTAGCGCCACCGCTGGAAGTCTCGTCATCGGCGAACAAGAGCATCACTACCTCGACTTTTCCGTCGCCGAAACCACGCCGGAGTCGGACCATCTTCGTCCGCCGCCGACGTAGACGTCCTCTGCTGCCGGGTTAGGGCACATTGGACACGCACCAAAGAGCTACTCCCTGCAACTCTTCTTTGTTCTTCGTGCGCACCATCTAGGGTAAATAAAAACCCTATTTTTACAGCAAGTTAGATCTACTATTTGACATCTTTGATGTGAAATCTGTTTTCCCTCAAGAATCCGTATGCATCTGATTCCTCAAACACTGCCTACCACCACACTATTGATGAACTACAGTAAGCATCTAAGATTTTCACGAGATTCCTCAATTGTGCGAATTTTCGAATCTGTACAACTCTGGAACCCAAAAACAGTAATGCTTAGGCAAATTCCTCAACCATTGGTTAAATTCCTCAACTGTCAAACTTTTTCATTTTCTTCAAATCAGAGAACGCATATGACTTCTCCAAATTCCTCGCAACTATACTTTGTTCACAAGTACACACAAGTCAGGTGATGAATCTCTCGGTTCTCATCACATTAACTCATTTGCAGCGTTTCTTGAAGAAAATCTTCAAGTCTCATCTGAATCCTCAAGAGCTCAATCTCAGTAGCAAAATCCTTAGCTGAAGAAAATGGAGGATGACAGGAAACAGAAGGGAGGCAAGAAACTTGAGCAGAATACAGCTTTGGCTATCCCTGAGGATATTTACTTGGACTATTGCACACCTGATGAAAATGAAACAATGGCCAAGAGAAATATTCGGCTTCAGAAGATAGAACGCCGATGGGCTAAGGAGTGGAAGGAATGCAGATTTGTCACTGCCAAGTATGCGAAGAAATTCGCTCTGAAGCCTCCTGGCAAACGGGCTCCACTTGAGGCTCATCAAGTAGCACATCCCTCAAGCCTCAAGACCCTTGATGACTATCCTGATGAAAAGGACAAGCACTTGGCTAAGCTTAAGAGGTAGGCAGATGGTGCGGTGAGGAAATTCAATGAATCATCTGCTGCAGCTTCAACTGCAGCTACTTCCTTTGCCGCTGAGACCTCTGGTTCAGCAATTCCTCAACAAAAGTCTGTGCCGTCAAAACCAAAGGCTCCAAAGCCTCAAGAGAAACCAGCTCTGGCATCAGTTACAAAACCATCAGGGCCAAAATCCTCAGCGCCACCACAGGTTTCAAAACCATAACTGGAGCCGATCAAGAAGCCACTGCCCGCTACCTCTAGCTCCTCACTCCCAGCTGCAACCAGCTCGGAGACAAAGTCTTCACCACCTCATATGAAGACTCAGGTGTCTGCTGGGAAAGGAACAAAAACAAGCCCTAGGAAAATCATCACAGTCCCTTCTGCATCAGAGGGTAGTGATGAATATGATGATGAAACCCTGCAAGCTATAATCAGAAACAAGCAGGAGAGGGTAGCTCAAGCTTCTGGTCGCACCATTCCTCTGTCCATGGACCCCAAAGTCCTCCTAGACTACCTAAACATCTGGTATGAGGACCCCAGCACTCCGCTTGATGATTTGAATCTTCCGCTGGCATCAGCCACATGGTCGCCACATTCATCAACGAGGCCAAGTGGAAGGAGCAGCCAGCCAAACAGGCCAAAGTTGCTAAGCTCAAGAAGGAGAAATTCCTCAAGCAGAATCTCCTCAACCTGACGCCTGATGCACTGGTGTCAACACAGGCTGAGTTGAAGACTTTGACTGATAAGTACTCCAAGCTATCTGATCGTCAGAGTCTCAAGAGCAGTTTCATGAAATTTGCCACTAAAGCTGTTGACGACTACAACAAGAAGGATGTCCCTCCAGTACCAACTCCTCAGCCTCTGATTGAAGAGCCAGCCGACCAATCTCCTCAAGCTGATGAAGCTCATCAAGCTAAGGAAATACCACAAGAAAGCCGTGTGGATGTATCGGAAATTGAAGAAATCTCCACGGAAAATCGAGTTGATGAATCTGCTACAGCTCGTGAGACTGCCCCTGATGCAGCTGTTGCTTCAAAGCAAGCTGATGAATCTGATCCAGCTGGTTCCTCAAAGCCAGCTGATGAATCTGCTGAGAAAATACCTTCACCAAAAGCTTCAAAGGTGAAGAAGATGACTTCGTGTGCATCAGACGTGAAGAAGACAAGGGCTGCTGAGAAGGAAGCCAAAAAGAGAAAGGCCTCCTCAGCAGAAGAAAACACTCAGACCAAGCGCCTCAAAGCGCTTGAAGAAAATGCTCCACTGGACCCTATGCCCCACAACGTCGCTCCATCTTATGAAATGGTCACCTTTGAAGACCAGGAGAAAGGTCCATATGAGGAAATGAAGGATGCCGCATCTGAGGAACACACTGATGAAGAAATTCGCATTGACGACAGTCCTCAGCCCTCCATTCCTCAGGTAACAACTGCACAAGGATCAGCTACACCAGCTGATGAATCTGGCTCGGTCACCAAGCAAGCTGAGGAAGAGCAAAGTGAAAATCCCCAAGCTGATGAAATTCAGAGTCCTGAGAAAAATCCTCAAGTTGAGGATCAGGTTGACCCAACTCCTCCTCCTGAGCAAGATCTTCACACACAGGCTTAGAATGAACCTATTCCTCCTCCTGAGCAGAACCCTCAACAGGATGCTCCAGTTGATGGCATTCCTCAGCCTGAGGCACAGCCAGATCCCATTCCTCAACCTGAAGCACAACATGAGCATGCTCCTCAGCCTGAAGCCCAAGCTGATGAAATTCCTCATCCTGAGGACAATGCTGACGAAAATGCACCAGATGAAGACAATGCCTTCATCGTGATCAATCTAGAGACTGCAATTGTTGTCTCCCCTCCAGTCCCTCAGCAAAATCTTCAGCCAATGCAGCGTCAGCCATTCTCCAAGCGACCAAAGTTTCAAAAGGAGAACTTCTTTGAAGAACGCATGTACTTCATTGGAGAAAATCCCTATAAAAGCCTCATTGGAGAACGCATGTACATCATTTGATCACAAGATATATGCCCCATGGATCATGAGATTCATCAGGAGAAGGACAGGCATCAACTTTCTTGCTGATTGCAACAACCATGTTGGTTACATGCCTCCTATTAGGGTCAACAAGAAGACTTTTGAGCCTGTTGAAGGAAAAGGCAAGTCTGTTATTGATGAAGGCAGTAGGCCCCTTGATGGCCAGTTCAGAGAGCGTGAGCCATATTCTTCATGGGATGATACCGAGACTCATCCTCCAAGCCCTGTTGCTCCTCGCGTGCTGAATACCAGACAGCTTCTCCTCAGTCTTCACCAGAAGGTGGATCGGAATCACAAGTGGGTCAAACGCCAATTCGGCGGCATTGTGAAAACCCTCACTGAAACATAGAACTCTGTGAACCTTAACCATCACTATCTGCATGAGGTTTTTGATCGCACCTGGGCCACACTTGCCCATCTGAAGACTCAGACAGAACTTGAAGAATTGGAGTTTGAGCGAGACTTTGACTGGTCGTGGCCTCCCAAGAAGAAGTTCAGGCCAATTCCAGTTCCAGACCTTGAAGACAGTTCCTTTTCTTCATTCCGCACTGCTGAATCTGATGAAGAATAGCTCGACACTGCTACCGGTCCAAGGAAGAAGACTACTCCCAAGAAGCACCAAGCATCTTCATCAACCGCCAAGGAGTGAAGTCTTCATAGGTATTAGTCCTGAGTTTGTCCCTTTTTGTCACTTCATGACAAAGGGGGAGAAACTTGAGATTTAGTCTTCAAGCGGGATATTTTGGGGCTTATGAACTATATTTAAGTTACAAACTTTTGGCTCTTCTGAAGTTTTTATGTAATGAGTTTTAACTTAAGCCCATTGGTACTCTGACGCTTTTGAACGTTTTTCTTCGCATGCTTATTCCTCACGTTTTTAATGCACGCATGCTGGAATTCGTCAGATACCATTTCTCATCATGCATCTTCATTTTCTTCATACTATATGTTATATGTATGCATGATTTACAAGACTCAGGGGGAGATCTCCATGATATAAACCATCAATGTGCATTTGCTGTGAAAAGCAAAATCCTCAAGATATGCACATCTTCAGGGGGAGTCTCTCTGAATCTTGATTTTAAATTCCTCAAATGAGTATTTACACTTCATATTTTTATCCGTGTTGAAGACTTAACTTAATTGTCATCAACCACTAAAAAGGGGGAGATTGTAAGTGTATCTAGTGCCCCTTAGTGATTTTGGTGGTTTGAAGACTTATAGGTTAAGTATCTAATGTGTTCATGAGTGTACACAGGATCTATAAGTCACTGAGGAGTTTGAAATATTTGATGAATATCGACCCGTAAAAATGTATATCTTCGGTTGAAGAAATTGGTCTGAAGCTGAAGAATTGAGTCGCGAAGAATCTGCGATGAAATTCATATTCCTCATGAAGATATGGAAATTGGGGAATTCGGTGTGTCATGAAGAAAATCATTCTGAAGACTTTGAAGCATAAAGATTTACTCTTTCTGTTTTGTTTTCTTCACACTTGAGTAATAGGAACACCGTACTGTTAAAGGGGGTCGAAGTTACACTTATGGAATGAATTTCCTCATGATGCTCAACCCAAGCCTTATCCTACCAAAAGCCTCAAGTGAGGAATACGAGTGACATGAGGACTCCCACAGTTGAGGGTTCCGACCGTTTCGATAGCCACGCCACATCATTGGTCTTATCCACACCAACGGTCATATTATTTAAGGGCATTAGTGTCAAGTCATGTCGGGATGCTCCCACGCTATAAATAGTCGCCCCCACAACCATTAGCTGGTTGGCTGCTCCGTTAGAAACTGGCACTTGTCATAAGAGCAACCCAATTCCTCAGAGTCTTCGAGAGTAATTCATCAGTGAGGAAATACCCCAAACACCAAAGCACAAACTAGAACCAAGTGATTGAGCATCACTGAAGAAGTTGTTCCTGTGTGGAACTGAAGCCTTATACCTTTGAGGACTGTGCATCCTCTAGACGGTTAGGCGTCATGGTCTAGAGCAATCCAGCAGTCAATTGTGGATCGTCGGGTGACCAAGTTTGTGAGGGTTTGGAAGTCTGCCCTGAAGACTTACCACGAGTGTTGGGCGAGGATTGTGTGTTCTTAGCCCAAGGAGAATACGGTAGGGACTGTGTGTCCCGGGACTGTGTGTCTTTTGGTTCCAATACCAAGCCGCTCCAAACCAGATGTACAACTATCACAGCAGTTGGAACTGGGTCATCAACTACTGTCTTCACTGTGAAACGGGTTCTAATTCCTCAACTCTCTACATTCCTCAGATTATGTGTTGATGACTTTCACTATTACTGTTTGAAGAATTTGCTGAAGACTTTCTCTGAAATTCTTCAACCCCAAATTCTTCACGCTAGTTAATCCTCATCTGTTTTCTGCGTGCGTGCTCACTGTGCAATCTGTTTTCACATTCCTCATACTGAAAAACTGTTGTTGTGAAACTTTGCACTTCTGGTCCGTTACTCCTTCCGCTGTAAGTTAGTCATCAGTGAGGAATTTCCTCAAAAGGAATTTCCTCAGTGATGAAATTCTAAAAATCTCCTATTCACCCCCCTCTAGTCGATATAATGCACTTTCACACGGTTTCCCCTGGTGCTCCTCGACCCCTCGCCCGAGCCAATCCTTGTGTGCATTGCTGTCTCCGACGACCACCCGAAGCCGCCGCCGCCGGAGAAGAATGGGACAATGCCATTTGTCCACCTCTCGCCGATCTGCGGGTATGTGCGTGCTCGTCATAGACCCCTCGTTCCATTCCCCTTAGTCCCAAGCTTCGTCGTCATCTCTAGCACCGGCAACCATAGCCGGGGAGCCGCCGCGTCCCTGTCTCCCTCCCCCTCTCTCAATTTTGAAGTAGCCGACCCCACCTGCCAGTGACTGAGGCCCGCGGCCTAAGGAGTAAGTGGAGGCGCCCCTCCACTTTACGCCTTCGACGTGGCCCCTGTCATGTTCTTTTCCTTTTTCTTTTATTTCAGATTTGACCAGCAACTTTGACCATTTGTATCTTTTTATTTATAAGTCCAAATCACTTGATTCTTTTTGCATTTAGTTGGTACTGATCCCCTTTATTTTCTAGTAAAGTTTGATATTTTTCACACACTCATAGCATTTCTGGTTAATAAAAAGGTATTGAATGACTTTTGTTTTTCCTTTGCTATTTCAAATATATTTTCAGAGGGAAACTTTGAAGACCAGGAGTGTTTGAACAACCCCATTGATCAAGGCAAGCCATCATATGCATGTGATGTAGTTTTGCATAACATGACCTACATCTTCATGCATCATAATTACTTAACTTGCTAGAAAATAACCGTCTAATAAACAATCATATAGAAATATGTGCTTACTGTTACAAATCTCTATGTGTATCATGGTTTAGTGGTTGATCATGAGTCACCTGTCCGGGCATAATCGTACAACCACATCTTGCCGGTATGGGAAGGCCGTGACTTGGGTTGTCTGCGTGATATTTCACCGATACCCCTAGAGAGGGAGGGTTATGCACGCGTGCTACCTTGGCCCGGTAGGCAGTGATAACCCTGTGAGCCCAATTAAGATGAGTTGGGCCCGTCCCTAGGTGGGACAGTTCATTTTGGCCACGATGGTGGCAGGTGTCATGAGGACACAGGGCCACCCAGGGCAAGACTCCGGAAGAGAGGATGATCGCCGATGGTACGATGAAAGAGTCACGGGTCAGGCAAGTTCCGTTGGAGTAATGCTGGTCCACCCGAATGGGATCACGAGGCTAGTACTCCATAGTGTGGGTAAAGTGTGCAACATCTGCAGAGTGTAAAACCTATTCGAATAGACGAGTCCACGGTAATGGACAACCCGACCAGACCTCAGTAGATGGTCAACCATGTTCATGTTAGTAATGATAGAAGAACCCTTCAACTGAATGGAGATGCTTGATAGGCATCCCGGTGGTTGTGAGACAACCCCGGACATGAGTAAGTTGATGACCGGAAAGCCTAGTTGTATTATTCATAATTTATTGCCATTGTTTGCTGCATTACTTGGTTATTATGAGCTTGCAAGTACATTCCAAGTACTCACCTGGCGTATCATGCCAGATGCAGGAGAAGCCGAGGACGGAGGTCCTGATGGTTCATACTAGGATGTGTCCATAGCAGTGTCCCTGTGTATGGAGTTGCCGCTATGTTCCGCTACGGTGTAGAAGTACTTAGTAGTTCCAAGGCCCCACTTTGTTCCATAAATAATGTAGATATGGATGCAGCACCATGGGTGCCTTTGGCCTCGCTATCACTGTAATATATGTATTTGTAACCTTATGCCATCAATAAAGTCAGTTCTGTTCTGTTCCAAGTTCTTGAGTGTTTCCAGAAGACATGATCTCTGGGTTGGAAACACTGGTAATCTGATTCGTTGAATCGGGGTGCCACAACGCTTGGTATCAGATCCACATTGACTGTAGGACACCCTAGTAGATGCGTTAGCACAACGAGTAGTATAGGGTCATGAGTATGCATTTGCTTGTTGCCTTTTGAATTCTGCATTTGATTGTTGCGTGACATACATCATGACTCATTATTTTACTGACCTTTGGATTTGTGAGTGTAGATTGCACCAGTTCTGTATCATTTCCCGTATAAGCCTACACCATCCTCCTTCCCATCACTGCTTCGGAACGCTTGGTTTCGACTGTACCCGCATGGTGAGGAACCAGTGTACCAGGTGTTTTGGGAGCAGCTTGCCGAGTCCGTGTACGAGTTCCATGCTCAGGCTTACATGGTTGTCATCTTGGAGATTGGCAGCTACTCTCGCTCTACTAAGGGCGGAACGGCTTCTACTCCAGAGATGGCAATCCAGTTTGCTGCAGTGGAGGCTCTCACCGACTTGCGCCACCACGAGGTTGAGATGTAGACTCATCCAGGTTTCTTCCACTACCCCACCTTGTCGCTGTCGACAGGGAGAGTCATTTTTGCTCCTGTAGACCAAGCATGTGACTGTGCGACCGCTGTGTTATCTCGCTATGTGAGCGCCAGCTATCGTACAATTGTATCCCTGGCTGAGGTGCTATCACGTCTTCGGGCGGCACTTGTTATTGCAACTGCAATACCACCCCCACCCCAGTCTTCTGTTCCATCCTCATATGCACCACCAGTTCCACCACCACCTGGATTTGAGATCCCAGTTAGTTCTTCAGCACCGCCAAGCACTTCATCTGGCAGGTGTCGTGAGACTCCTTCTGAGTGGGCCTCACTCCTTGCCACTCCTGCTGCTCCGATGCTGAGGCGACGTGCTCCTTCAGAAGTAGGACCGTCTCGTCAGCGTCGCCGCGTGGTCTTTGCTCATGTGACTGAGGTGAACATCATTAGTTCAGACTCTGACTCAGGATCAGACGACGAGGAGTCAAAGGTCTTCCAGTGTTCGTGCCATCCGTGCCACTAGAGTCGAGGTTGGAGTTGTTGAAGCATGCATCTTTGCATATGTCAACTGCCGTATGAGCAGTCTAGCCATGATATTTACCCCTATTAGCTTGCGTGAATAATGATGAGTCATATTGTATAATTATGTTATTTTCTTATTCGTCCTTTCCATGTGAACTTTTTTTGGGTGTTTATGACCATGCTTTTTTTCCTTATGGATGTTTCTCACCTATTCACTACCTTGCAATGGGAACAATAATTTAGGATGAAAGGAAGTTGTAGTCAAGGCGGAGATGGAACTCCTATCCGTCGATCAGCCAGACACGCAGGTCAACCACTAGAAGACCTACCACCTCTACCACCCCAGGCACCAAATATTGAGCAGATCATGAGGATGTTTGAGGAAAAGAGGAATCAGGACCTCATGGAATTCCTGAGAAGCATGCAGGCTATGGTAGGCCAGAATAACAACAACGGGGCACGATCCAAGTTGTGAGATTTTCAACATACTAAGCCTCCCAATTTTGGCCAAGTTGTGGATCCAATTAAAGCCGACGACTAGTTAAGGATTATGGAGAAGAAGCTAGACATAGCCCGGTGTGAAGAAGCAGACAAGGTTACTTTTGCCACTCACTACCTAGAAGGGCCAGCAGCTATATGGTGGGATAGTACCAAGGCAACATGGCCCTGTGGAGAACAGATTACATGGGAAAGATTCAAGGAAGCATTCCGCAAATATCATATTCCTACAGGTATTATGAAAGTGAAGCAAAGAGAATTCCGTGCTCTTACACAAGGAGGCATGACTATAGCTGAGTATCTGAACAAGTTTAACAATCTGGCACGATATTCTACTCATGATGTATCCACTGAGGAAAGGAAGATTGATCGCTTCCTAGGTGGTCTAAACCATACCCTCCATTGTCACCTTTGTAGGCTGGACTTTCCAGACTTCCAGACGCTGGTAAAAAAAGCCTTCATAGCCGAACGAGAGCATAATACTGGATACAATGACCGCAAGAGGAAGTTTGAACCCAAGAAGGACAGCAAGGAGCACATTGCACAGAAGCCACATACCTGGCAACCAAACACCACTGTCTACAAGTCCACTTGGAACCACAATAACAATACCAACAAGACAGTGAGCCAGAACAAGGCCTTCAGCAAACAGCTAGTGCTAGAGGATTGCCGCCGCACACCTGTTTCACTTGCGGCCAAAGTGGACACTATGCAAAGCAATGCCCCACTGATACGACTCCAACGTATCTATAATTTTTTATGGTTCCATGCTATTATCTTGTCGACTTCGGATGTTTTATATGCATGAATATGCTATTTTATATCTTTTTTCAGACTAACCTATTAACTCAGTGCCAAGTGCCAGTTTCTGTTTTTTCCGTGTTTTTGACCCTTTTTCAGACGGAGTCCAAATGGAATGAAACTTTATGGTGATTTTTTTGGACCAAAAGAGACCCCCGAAGCTTTGGAAGAAGGCGAGAAGAGCCACGAGGGAGTCACAAGCCCATTGGGCGCGGTCTACCCCCCTGGTCGCACCGAGCGGGCTTGTGACCTCCTCGTGGGCCCAACTGACGCAATTCCACCGCCATAAATTCCTATAAATTCAGAAACCCCGAGAAAGAAACCTAGATCGGGAGTTCCGCCGCCGCAAGCCTCTGTAGCCACCAAACACCAATCGGGACCCCGTTCTGGCACCCTGCCGGAGGGGGAATCCATCTCCCGTGGCCATCTTCCTCATCCCGGCGATTTCCATGATGAGGAGGGAGTAGTTCTCCCTCGGGGCTGAGGGTACGTACCAGTAGCTATGTGTTTGATCTCTCTCTCTCGTGTTCTTGAGATGTCTTGATCTCGATGTACCATGGGCTTTGCTACTATAGTTGGATCTTATCATGTTCTTCCCCCTCTCCCTTCTTGTAATGAATTGAGTTTCCCCTTTTAAGTTATCTTATCGGATTGAGTCTTTGAGAACACTTGATGTATGTATTGCACGTGTCTATCTGTTGTGATCAACTTGCGGGTTTGTGACGGTTGGGAACCTATGCATATGAGTTGGCACACGTGGATTCATGTGAGTACTTGATGTATGTTTTGGTGATCAACTTGCGGGTTCATGACATTGGGAACCTATGCATAGGGGTTAGCACACGTTTTGACTCTCCGGTAGAAACTTTGGGGCACTCTTTGAAGTTCTATGTGTTGGTTGAATAGATGATTCTAAGATTGTGTGATGCATATCGTATAATCATGCCCACGGATGCTTGAGGTGACAATGGAGTATCTAGGTGACATTAGGGTCTTGGTTGATATGTATCTTAAGGTGTTATTCTAGTATGAACTCTATGATGGATCGATCAGAAAGAATAAGTTTGTGGTGGTTTCGTACCCGACAATAATCTCTTCATTTGTTCTCCGCTATTAGTGACTTTGGAGTGACTCTTTGTTGCATGTTGAGGGCTAGTTATATGATTCAATTATGTTATCTTTGTTGAGAGAACTTCACTAGTGAAAGTATGAACCCTAGGCCTTGTTTCCACGCATTGCAATACCGTTCGTGCTCACTTTTGTTACTAGTTACCTTGCTGTTTTTGTAATTTCAGATTACAAAAACCTATATCTACCATCCATATTGCACTTGTTTCACGATATCTTCGCCGAACTAGTGCACCTATACAACTTACCATTGTATTGGGTGTGTTGGGGACACAAGAGACTCTTTGTTATTTGGTTGCAGGGTTGGTTGAGAGAGACCATCTTCATCCTACGCCTCCCACAGATTGATAAACCTTAGGTCACCCACTTGAGGGAAAATTGCTACTGTCCTACAAACCTCTGCACTTGGAGGCCCAACAACGTATAGAAGGAGAAGATTGTGTAGTAGACATCAAGAATTTTTCTCGCTCCGTTGCCGGGGAGGCTAGGTAAGCGGCACTCACTACTGGAAGACAGTTTTTTGCCATCTGCCAAATCTTTGTCGTCTGCTAGCTGATGGCAAAGAGTGTCTTTGTCATCAGCTTCAACAAAGCATACGGCAGAGCATTGGCTGATGGCATAGAGTGTTTTTGCCATCAGTCACATCTTTGCCGTCTGCAAGCAGACGACAAACATGTTGATGGGCCCACCTGACGGCGGGGACGTTAGGGCAAACTGAAGTCCCTTCTTTTCCGTCTGCTAGCGGATGGCAAAGAGTCTAGACTCTTTGTCGTCCATCGGCAGACGGCAAAGAGGTAACTCCGTTAATAGCTCTTCGCCCCCACCCCGCCCCTCTCTCTCTCACCCACACTGTGTAACGGCTCACCCCGCCCCTCTCTCTCTCACTCCTCTCCCCGACGCCCACCGCCGCCACCGCCGTCGCGTCGCCGCCCCTGTCGCCCCCGCCGTCGCCGCCCCACCGCCCTCGTCGCCGCCCCGGTGTCCCACAACCCCCTGGCGCCGCTGCCCCACCTCTCCCCGACGCCCACCTGAGCCACCACCACCGTCGCGCCGTTGCCCCACCTCGCCCCCGCCGCTGCTGCCCCACCATCGTGAAGCGTGGAGACATTTCGATGGATTGCATCAGGATAAAGCGGCAGATCCAAGGAATCCTCGAGTCTGCATCGCCACAGATGCTTTTAATCCCTTCGTCATGATGGCAACCAAATATAGTTGTTGGCCTGTATTTGTCATTCCACTCAATCTCCCCCCAGACAGATTATGCAAAGAAAGAACATATTTTTGACGTTGATAATTCCAGGGCCCAATTATCCGGGGAAGAATATGAATGTGTACCTGCAGCCCCTTAAGGATGAATTGGAAGACACTTGGGATAATGGGGTCAATACATACGATGTCGCTAGAAAACAAAACTTCAAGATGCATCTGTGGTACATGTACTCTATGCATGACTTGCCAGCGTATGCACTATTCTGTGGATGGTGTGTGCATGGAGGGTCGGAAGTATTCTTGCTTTGACTTGCATAGACAGTTCCTGGATCCTGACCATCAGTTTAGAAAAGACAAGAAGAACTTTACCAAAGGTAAAGTTGTCAAAAACTTGGCACCACCTGCGTTGACAGGCCAACAGATCTTGGATCAGTTAAACGCCCTCGAGCCTAATCCAGAGCGTCCAGGGTATTTCAAGGGGTATAATTCAAAACACGCCGGGACCCACAAGACATGCTTCTGGGATCTTCCTTACTCCAAAGACCTCCTTGTTCCACACAAGATCAACATGATGCACACTGAAAAGAATATCGGAGAGGCTATTTTTGGTACATTGTTCGACATAGATGGGAAGACAAAGGATAATACTAAGGCTAGAGTCGATCAAGAGATACTATGTGATAGACCGTTACAAAACATGTGAGAAGGCAAAGGAAAGCAGAAGTGGTCGAAGCCAAAGGCCTGGTTCAATCTTGGAAGGTCAGCTATGAGGGAAATTATCTTGTGGGTCAAAATGCACTTGATGTTCCCCGATGGGTATGCAGCGAATCTAAAGAGGGGAGCGAGTCTTGAAAAATTTAAAATCTTTGGTCTCAAGAGTCATGATTGGCACATATGGCTAGAGCGGGTAATGCCGGTGATGTTATGTGGCTTTATTCCTGAGGATGAATGGCTAGTACTGGCGGAGCTGAGCTATTTCTTCCGTGTTCTTTGTGCGAAAGAATTGTCGCCTGGCATGGTAGAAGACATGGAGGAGTTTGCACCGGAGTTGTTGTGCAAGTTAGAGAAGATCTTTCCACCGGGCTTCTTTAATCCAATGCAGCATTTGATTTTACATCTACCGACCGAGGCAAGATTGGGTGGGCCCGTGCAAGATCGTTGGTGCTATGCAACTGAGAGGATTCAGAAGACCCTTCGAGCTAAATGTAAAAATAAGCGTAGAATTGAAGCATCGATGGCTGAGGCATTCATTACTGAGGAGGTGGCAAACTTTGTGACAGCACACTACGAAGCCAAAAATCATCATTTGCATAATTCGAAGCCTCGCCACAATGATGCAGACCCTAAAAAAGGTGGGTCCAACCTCAGCCTATTCAAAGGGAAGCTCGCACCAGCCGGTGATTCGAAACCAATAATGTTGGATGTCGAAGAATGGCGGAACATTTCGTTGTATATCTTCAACAACCTAACAGAAGTGCGGCCGTACATCGAGTGAGTTCTCGGCACATTTGCTCGTAACTTCTAATTCATTTGAACTGCTCTTATTCCCGGATATTTCAAACAGCCCTTACGTCGCCAAATTCTCGGATGGAGCGGTGATCGAAAATGATTCCGTCGAAGAGTATGAGCTTCTGTCAAAGACAGGAGGCGGCTATCCCGATTTCATCTCTTGGTTCAAACAAACGGTAATTATCAATAATGGACCATTTCATTTCTTGGTCTAACTTGCGGCTAATGCAACAATCGTTTCGTATTAAACTTGTAGGCTATTTCAGAGACCATGGACGCCAAATTGAGACAAGTCGCTAATGGTTTTGACTATAAGGTCCGTTCATTTGAGAAATACAACATCAACGGGTATCTCTTTCGTACCTTTGGCAAAGAGCTATCTGTGCCCGACCAGAAATCTACAAATTGTGGTGTCTCTGCTATCGGCGAAGGTGTTATCGAGTATTATGGAAGAGTTGAAGCAATTTATGAACTTCAATTCTATGGTGAAAGCCCACCGAACGTCGTAGTCTTCAAATGTTATTGGTTCCAGCCGAAGGAGACTAGAAGGACTCATGAACATATAGGACTAGTCGAAATCAATCCAAACACCCATTTAGATGTTCCCGATGTCTATATTACGTCTCAACAGGTGACCCGAGTTTTCTATCTACAGTGGGCATGCCAAACGGATAAGAATCTGGAAGGTTGGTATGTTGTTTATGAAGTGCCGCCACATGTCAGACCACCTCTCCCAAATGAACAGGATTATGAACCTCACATTAACCCAGACACATATGATGGAGAATTCTTCCAAGAAACACGTCTTTCCAAGAAACGTTTCAAGAACCTCGTGCTTCACCCAAGAACATGGAAGTAGACAGCGACAATGAATCTGACTCCACCCCAGAGCCGGAACCAGAAGACGTGGAACTCGTAGAGGTTACTGATGTGGATGACCTGTCAACGCTTCAACGATTAAAGAAAGGCCATGCGTGATAGTGATGATGATGATGCATTTATTGATGATGATTATTAGTTTGTAAGATTCACAACTTACATTATATATATTTTAATCTTTATTATTCATGTCAGTTATTCAATTTTTTTATGTTGTACTAATTTCTTTTAATCTTTATCATGGCAGGTCACGAGGTGTTTAAAGATGGTGGGCGCTGGTCCAGAGCGCTCGACGGGTTCTTCCCAGCCGCCCCGCACGAGGGGTGGTACTTCCCTTCCACCCCTATCTCTCTGTAGAGCCTTGGCAGACAGTCTGTCGACACCACCCGTGGGTTCTTCTTCGTCGACGGCATTGCCCACTGGGAGAGGTGTTGGTCAGGTAGGGAAGAAGGGGAAGGGTACAGGGAGAGGTGGTAGCCGCGGAAGATCTAGGAGGACTGTTGAGCCGTCCTCGCCACCACCACCAGCTCATTCACCCCGAGCATAGGACTACTATGGTCGACCCGTTTGCGGAGGAGGCTACGGGGACTCCGGTCCAGGAGCCTGGTGTTGACGAGCATTCGTCCCGTGAGACTCCGGTCCAGGATCAGCCTCGGGTCGAGGTCCATTCGGCCCACGAGACTACGGTTCTGGAGGCTTCACCCGATGTGGAGAAGCCCGGATGGGATACCTAGCCGGATCGGACCGAGTTGCCCGATTGGACAGAGGGTCCGGGTGGCTCAGGGGGCGGGGATGAGTTTACGGATAGTGAGGGCGATGTGCAGGTGGACGGGGCCATCGTGTACAAGCGTGGTAGTACACGTCTCCCGGTCGTGCCGGCTACCCGCGAGCAGAGGCCGGTGATTAAACCTGAAGGAGATAGGTAAGTACATTTACTCTTTTTTTAGCTTTTGCCTTCAAGTTTGTTCAATTATTAATGCGTTGACCTTATCATACTGCAGGGGATGGGTACACCATCTTGGAGTCCGCAGGCCAAACTCCGTCCTTGGTGTGCTTTGCCGGACAAATTTCCCGGGGTATGTCACGTTGCCTGGTGAGGGTCAGGTTCCTACACTAGGATTTTCCTGGGAGCACTACCAGGCTGCGCAGGCCCCGCCGGAGGAGATTATAGATGGTGTCTTGTGCCACACGAGGGCCGAGATGGTAAACTATCCTTTTACACAATCTAAAATTAACATATTAGCTAATTATTGTACTAATCGGTGTTTTCACGTTTGATTGCAGACCTTCTATAGGTGTGAGGATGGATATGGGGAGGAGGCGGCCAAGGTTCTCGAGGCCGAGTGTAGGCGGTTACTACAGAACTTACGCCATGAGGCTCGGCCGCAGGCTATTCGAGACTACTACGCCACGAGTGGTATTAAGAAGCAGAAGAAGGATTGCCACGGAAAGTTTCTGAAGAAGGAGCAATACATGAAGGTAATTACCTATCCTTAAGTCCTTCTACATAGTTTTCTTGATTTCATTCATAGGCGTAGCACTCAAAATTCTTTCTAATAACTTACAGGTGCCCCCGAGATGGTCTGCGGATAAGATGGATTGTTGGGAGGCGTTGGTTGATGAGTGGTGCACAGGCAGCTGGCGAGCCGACCACGAGAATGCGAAGGATCGGCGTAGACAAATGGTTGGTGTGCCACACCATCAAGGCAGCGCCAACTTACTTCAGTTCGGATGAAACTGGGTATGTGATTTCCTTCATGATTCATGCAATTCATTCTTCATGCTAATATTTTGTTCCTCTCTTTTAGGCGCATCACAATAAGACGGAGATGCCACACTTGTACGACCTTTATGGCATGGCCCATACTGCCTCGTACAAGAAGGCGAAGGCATTCTCTGACTTTGACCTGGATGATCCCAATAAGTTCACCAACATATCATCCCACCACAAGCTCGTGGCATACAGGGACGCGGGGAAGGCTACAAAAGGGGATGACTTTAACCCTAGCGAGGAACCCTTGGATCTAGAGCTGGTGATGATATCTGGTGGCGGGAGGCCCCATGGCTCGATAGCCATTGGAGGTGGGATAATACATTGTCCACTCACTCTCTCGGAGATCAAGGCGCGCCAGTCGAGCAGCTGTCCTGAGATAACGCGTCATCGATGGCCAGTCGATGTTGCCATCGAGGTTAGTTGTACGGACTAAGAACACTTTCATCCATTTCATTATGTGTGTCACCATAGATCATTACTATGGTAACGAGGAATGGTGTTTCAGGCTGCTCTTCAGAAAGAGAGATTGGCAAACCAGGCTGCTCTTGAGAAAGAGAGATTGGCAAACCAGGCTGCTCTTGAGAAAGAGAGATTGGCAAGTCAGGTTGTTCTTGATGAGAGGGACCAGACCACGGCACGATTGATTGAGGAGGAGAGGTCCCGGAATGAGGCGAGTCAAGGGGCCCTGTACGAGCTTTTTGTGGTAAGTTTTTTTTCACATTAGCCAAATCATGTGTGCAATGTCTCTTTCATTACTAGTTAATACGAACCACTCTTGAGGGTCTGTGCGAGAAGAGCGGTCAAGTCCCTCGGCCGATGCCCGTCTTCTCTTCGATTGCCACGGTGAGTTTCATTATAAACTAGTATTAATAATTGAGTGTCATCATGCTAACTGAGACATTGCAAAATATCTATTCTGCAGAATAACTCCCAAGCGGCATTGTACGACCCTTCTCCAGGTGTTTCTCCTCCTTGATGACCACTACAGTAAGTTTCTCTTCTCCTCTTTCATATTCTCCTTGCCTTAATTTCCCCAACAATGACATAATTAGCCCATTTAGCTCCACAAAGACATGAAGAGGAGAAGAGCAAAATGAAAAGGAAGAACAAAAAGAAGAAGAGAAAGAGAAGAGAAGGAGAAGGAGAAGAAGGAGGAGGAGAAGAAGGAGAAGGAGGAGGAGGAGAAGGAGGAGAAGGCCAAGGACCTTCTAGTCCTTCTCCTCCTCCTCCTCCTTCTCCTCCTTCTTCTTTATTTCTTCTTCTTCTCCTCCTCCTCCTCTTTCTTCTCCTCTTTCATATTCTCCTTGCCTTAATTTCCCCAACAATGACATAATTATCCCATTTAGCTACAAAATTCCATAATAACCTCAAAATGGCATAAGAACCTTGGTTAGCTCATCAATATTATATACTTAGCTTGTTTTCCTCTAAAATGGGATAATTAGCCCATTTAGCTCCAAAAATACATAGTTAGCTAATTTAGCTCCAAGAAGAGGAGAAGAGGAGAAGAAATAGGAAAAATGAAAAGAAAGAAGAAGAAGAAGAAGAAGAAGAGAAGAAGGAGAAGGAGGAGGAGGAGGAGAAGGCCAAGGACCTTTTAGTCCTTCTCCTCCTCCTCCTCCTTCTCCTCCTTCTTCTTTATTTCTTCTTCTTCTCCTCCTCCTTCTCCTCCTTCTTCTTTATTTCTTATTCTTCTCCTCCTCCTCCTCTTTCTTCTCCTCTTCCATATTCTCCTTGCCTTAATTTCCCCAACAATGACATAATTAGCCCATTTAGCTCCAAAATGCCATAATAACCTCAAAATGGCATAAGAACCTTGGTTAGCTCATTAATATTATATACTTAACTTGTTTTCCTCTAAAATGGGATAATTATCCCATTTAGCTCCAAAAAGACATAGTTAGCTAATTTAGCTCCAAGAAGAGGAGAAGAGGAGAAGAAATAGGAAAAATTAAAGGAAAGAAGAAGAAGAAGAAGAGAAGAAGGAGGAGGGGAAGGAGGAGAAGGCCAAGGACCTTCTAGTCCTTCTCATCCTCCTCCTCCTTCTCCTCCTTCTTCTTTATTTCTTCTTCTTATTCTCCTCCTCCTCTTTCTTCTCCTCTTTCATATTCTCCTTGCCTTAATTTCCCCAACAATGACATAATTAGTCAATTTAGCTCCAAAAAGACATTATAAGCTCAAAATGGCATAAGAACCTTGGTTAGCTCATTAATATTATATACTTAGCTTGTTTTCCTCTATAATGACATAATTAGCCCATTTAGCTCCAAAAATACATAGTTAGCTAATTTAGCTCCAAGAAGGGGAGAAGAGGAGAAATGAAAAGGAAGAACAAAAAGAAGAAGAGAAAGAGAAGAGAAGGAGGAGGAGAAGAAGAAGAGAAGAAGGAGAAGGAGGAGAAGGAGCCCTTCTTATTCCCTCCTTCATCTCCTCTTCTTCTTCAACTTAGCTTATTTTCCCCAACAAAGACATACTCCCTCCGTCCCAAAATAAGTGTATTAATCTTAGTACAACTTTGTACTAGACCTAGTACAAAGTTGAGACAGTTATTTTGGACAGAGGGAGTACTTACCCAATTATCATCCAAAATGACATAATTAGCTTAGTTAGGTAAAACATCGTAAGAACCTTGGTTAGCTCAATAAAATGACTAATTAAGCTCCTAAAAGACATAATAAGCTCAAAATGGCATAAGAACCTTGGTTAGCTCATTAATATTATATACTTAGCTTGTCTTCCTCTAGAATGACATAATTAGCCCATTTAGCTGCAAAAAGACATAGTTAGCTAATTTAGCTCCAAGAAGAAGAGAAGAGGAGAAATGAGAAGAAGGAAGAAGAAGAAGAAGAAGAAGAAGAGAAGAAGAAGAAAAGGAGAAGGAGAAGGAGAAGGAGAAGAAGAAGGAGGAGGAGGAGGAGAAGAGAAGAAGAAGGAGAAGGAGGAGAAGAAGGAGAAGGAGCCCTCCTTATTCTCCTTCTTCTACTCTTCTTCTCCTTCTTCTCCTTCTTCTTCTCTTCTTCCTTTTTCTTCTTCTCCTCCTCCTTCTCCTTCTCCTTCCCCTCCTCCTCCTCATCCTCCTTCTTGTTTTTCTTCTCCTTGTTCTCTTCTTGCTTCTTCTCTTTCTTCTTCAATTTAGCTTATTTGTCATATATATGTTGTTGTTGTTCTTTTTCTGACTTTCTTATTCCTATTTTGCAGATTGGATGTACTACATGCATGGAAGCTGGCATTGATAGAGTGCTTTAGTTCTAGTTTTCATTTGAGTTGATGAACATTGTGGAATTATATGTATATTTATATATGGATGAACAGTATATGTGGAACTATATGTATATGTGTTGTGACCTATATATGTGCTATGAATATGGATGAAACTTTGTGCTATGAATATGTGTTGTGACCTATATATGTGTTATGTATATGTATATGTGTTGTGACCTATATATGTGCTATGTATATGTATATGTGCTATGAAATAAACAAAAAAACAAAATTGTGACAATATGGGATCTTTGCCGTCTGCCAGCTGATGGCAAAGAACTTTGCCATCAGCTGACCGACGGCAAAGGTGCCACGTGGCGCCCAGCTGTGCAACCTGGGCAGCAGCAGCTGGCCATATAGTATCTTTGTCGTCTGCTTCTAGGGGGCAGACGGCAAAGAAGAGGGCACAGAGGAGGGGAGAGGAGGGGTAGGCAGACGACAAAGAGTGGAGGGGGAGGAGGTGGAGGCAAACGGCAAAGAAGAGGGGGGAGGCAGACGGCAAAGAGTGGGGGAAGGTGGAGGCAGAAGGCAAAGAAGAGGGGGGAGGCAGACGGCAAAGAAGAGGGGGAGGCAGAAGGCAAAGCCTCCGTTAGCCCCTAACGGAGGCAACTCCTGCCAGGTGCCGTCTCGATATATTTGCCGATTGCTCTTATGAAAAGCGGACGACAAAGCTCTTTGTCGTCCGCTTCGTTGAGGCAGACGGCAAAGAAGCTACAATGCCGTCGTAGGTTGACGCGGAAATTTTGCCGACAGTGGGATTCTTTGCCATCTGTGATATACTCTTTGCCGTCTGTGATATACTCTTTGTCGTTTGTGATGGCAGACGGCAAAGAAGCTAATTCCTGTAGTGACTCACCTCCCGTCAATGAAGCATTTTTCTGGCGCCGTTGCCGGGGAGGCTAGGTAAGCGGCACTCACCTCCCGTCAACGAAGCATTATTCTGGCGCCGTTGCCGAGGAGGTTAGCGCTTGAAGGTATATCTTTAGATCTTGCAATAGAATATTTTTGTTTCTTGTTCTTTCGCTAGAAAACTACAAAAAAATGGAATTGAGGATGCCTCATATGCTCCATCTTTTCAATGTCTTTCGTGAGCATGATGGGAAGGAAAATTGTGCTCAAGTGCTGAAAGAAGAATTACATAGAATGCTTGGCATAGAATATGTGAATGATGAGCATGATTGCAATGTTGTTAGCACGAATTCTTTGAATACCCATGATGCTAATGATATGCAAAGCCACAAGCTTGGGGATGCTATATTTGATGAAGATGATCTTTTTAATTCTTCCACTTTGAATGATCAAAATTATTTTGATGAAAGCATGCCCCCTATCTATGATGATTATTGTGAGGATACTTATGCTTTCAAGAAGAGGGATGATAAAACTTGTCATACTTTCGAAAACCCCTTTGCTAAACCTTGCTTTTTCATTGTGGACACAATTAGTAGTGCTCAAGTCTTTTACGATACTCCCACTACTATTCTTGAGGATAGATTTCCTTATGTGGAGAGTAGTAAAATTCATATGCTTGTAGATCATGAAAAGAAATCCTTAGGTGCTGGTTATATCGTTGAATTCATTCATGATGCTACTGAAAATTACTATGAGAGAGGATCATATGCTTCTACTTATTGCAATGGTATCAAGCTTCCTCTCCATGTGTTGAATTTTTTTAAGCTATGCTTGTTTTGCCTTCCTATGCTAGTCGATTCTTGCTCCAATAAATTGTTTGATCACAAAATCCCTATGCATAGGAAGTGGGTTCAACTTAAATTTGCTAGCCATATGCTCCATGATTCTCTCGTTGTGTTTCAATCCTTACCTTTTATGTGAGCATCATTGAAATCAATGCCTAGCTAAGGGCGTTAAACGATAGCGCTTGTTGGGAGGCAACCCAACGAATTTTTTTTTATTTTTTTTCTTTCTGTTTTGCTTTTTTCACACAATCATAATTATGTTGTGATTGTGTTTTTGTGTTTCTTTTAGCGTTTGTGCCAAGTAAAGCCTTTATGATAGCTTGGGTGATAGTTGTTTGATCATGCTGGAAAAAGACAGAAACTTTTCGCTCACGAGATGATTTTTCATTTTTATTCAGAAAGAGATTTTGAGTTGATTCTTTTTGCTGCTGATTGATATGATTTTTCCCAGGCCTTCGTAATTTTTAAGATTTTTTGAGGTAACAAAAGTATACGAAGTATCCAGATTGCTACAAACTGGTCTGTTTTTGACAGATTCTGTTTTTGTTGAGTTGGTTGCTTGTTTTGATGAAACTATGGTTAGTATCGGGGGGTACTAGCCATGGAAAAGTGAGAATACATTAGCCCATAATCAATATAGATAGAATTCAAGTTAGCTACAGTACCAAAAGAAGTGGTAGTTTGTTTTCTTGTACTAACGTTATCACAAGTTTCTGTTTAAGTTTTGTGTTGTGAAGTTTTCAAGTTTTGGGTGATATTCTCATGGACAAAGAGATAAGGAGTGGAAAGAGCTCAAGCTTTGGGATTCCAAAGGCATCCCAAGCCAAATTCAAGGATACCAAAAAGCCTAAGCTTGGGGATGCCCCGGGAAGGCATCCCCTCTTTCGTCTTCAATCCATCGGTAACATTACTTAGAGCTATATTTTTATTCACCACATGACATGTGTTTTGCTTGGAGCGTCTTGTATCTTAGGAGTCTTTTTTTTTGTTTGGTCACAATAATACTTGCTGCACACCTTTTTGAGAGAGAGAGACATGCACTCATTGTGATTTTGCTAGAATGCTCATAGTGCTTCACTTATATCTTTTGAGCTATATACTTTTCCTCTTGTGCTTCACTTATATCTTTAGAGCACGGCGGTGCGTGATTTGGTAGTTGGCTTAGGCCATGAAAGTAGTCCCAAATGTGCTAGGTACCCAAAGAGGATGCAAAAACCTCCATCTTCACGTGCATTGAGTAGAAAGAGAAGTTTCGATTCCTCTCAATTAGTTTTGAGACGTGGATTCGGTAATATTGAGAGTTATGTTAGTAGGGTGTTGTGAATCTAGAAATACTTGTGTTGAAATTAGTGATTCCCGTAGCATGCACGTATGGTGAACCGCTATGTTAGGAAGTCGGAGCATAATTGATCTATTGATTGTCATCCTTTGTGTTGAGGTCGGGATCGCGTGATGGTTTACACCTACCAACCCTTCCCCTTGGAGTATGCGTTTAGCACTTTGTTTCGATTACTAATAAAAACTTTCGCAATAAGTATGTGAGTTCTTCATGACTAATGTGAGCCCATGGTATAGATGCACTTTCACCTTCCACCATTGCTAGCCTCTCTAGCACCGCGCAATTCTCACCGGTGCACAAACCCACCAAATTCCTTCCTCAAAACAGCCACCATACATACCTACTATGGCATTTTCATAGCCATTCCGAGATATATTGCCATGCAACTCCCACCGTTCCGTCTCATGACTTGTGCTGTCACTCTCATATTGCCATTGCATGATCGTAAGATAGCTAGCGAGATGTTTCAACGTCATATGCCATGCTAGATCGTTGCACATCCCGGTACACTGCCGGAGGCATTTCCTATGGAGTCATCATCATTGTGGTCTTTGAGCTGTGAGTAAATGAAAGTGTGATGATCATCATTATTAGAGCATTGTCCCATGCGAGGAAATAAAAAAAAGAGGCCAAAGATCCCAAAAACAAAAAAAAGGAGAAAAGAAAAGAAAATAAAAAAAAGAGGCCTAAGAGCCCAAATGAAAAAAAGAGAAAAAAAAGAGAAGGGACAATGCTACTATCTTTTTCCACACTTGTGCTTCATGATAGCACCATGTTCTTCATGATTCAGAGCTTCTTGCTTTGTCACTACCATATGCTAGTGGGAATCTTCATTATATAACTTGGCTTGTATATTCCAATGATGGGCTTCCTCAAAATTGCCCTAGGTCTTCGTGAGCAAGCAAGTTGGATGCACACCCACTAGTTTTCCTTTTGAGCTTTCACATACTTATAGCTCTAGTGCATCCTTTGTATGGCAATCCCTACTCATTCATATTGATATGTATATAATGGGCATCTCCATAGCCTATTGATACACCGAGTCAATGTGACCATCTCCTCCTTTTTGTCTCACAACCACCACCACACTCTATTCCACCTATAGTGCTATATCAATGGCTCGTGCTCATGTATTGCGTGATAGTTATAAAAAGTTTGAGAAAGTAAGAGTGCGAAAGCAATTACTTGTCCAATATCGGGGTTGTGCATGATTTACATTAGTTGTGTGGGGATGATGGAGCATAGCCAGACTATATGATTTTGTAGGGATAACTTTCTTTGGCCTTGTTATTTCAAAAGTTTATGATTACCTTGCTAGTTTGCTTGAAGTATTACTGTTTTCATGTCAATAGCAAACTATTGTTTTGAATCTTACGGATCTGAACATTCATTTCACATGAAATAAGTTGCAAAGGACAACTATTCTAGGTACCATTCCACATCAAAAATTCATTATTTATCACTTCCCTGCTCGAGGACGTGCAGGAGTTAAGCTTGGGGTGCTTGATACGTCTCCAACGTATCTATAATTTTTGATGGTTCCATGCTATTATCTTGTCAACTTTGGATGTTTTATATGCATGAATATGCTATTTTATATCTTTTTTGCGACTGACCTATTAACTCAGTGCCAAGTGCGAGTTTCTATTTTTTCCGTGTTTTTGACCCTTTTTCAGACAGACTCCAAATGGAATGAAACTTTATGATGATTTTTTTGGACCAAAAGAGAACCCCGAATCTTTGGAAGAAGGCCAGAAGAGCTACGAGGGAGTCACAAGCCCATGGGGCGCGGCCTACCCCCCTGGTCGCACCGTGCGGGCTTGTGACCTCCTCGTGGGCCCAACTGACGCAATTCCACCATCATAAATTCCTATAAATTCAGAAACCCCCAAAAAGAAACCTAGATCGGGAGTTCCGCCGCCGCAAGCCTCTGTAGCCACCAAACACCAATCCGGAGCCCGTTCCGGCACCCTGCCGGAGGGGGAATCCATCTTCGGTGGCCATCTTCATCATCCCGGCGATCTCCATGACGAGGAGGGAGTAGTTCTCCCTCGGGGTTGAGGGTATGTACCAGTAGCTATGTGTTTGATCTCTCTCTCTCTCGTGTTCTTGAGATGTCTTGATCTCGATGTACCATGGGCTTTGCTACTATAGTTGGATCTTATCATGTTCTTCCCCTCTCCCTTCTTGTAATGAATTGAGTTTCCCCTTTGAAGTTATCTTATCGGATTGAGTCTTTGAGAACACTTGATGTATGTCTTGCACGTGTCTATCTGGTGTGATCAACTTGCGGGTTTGTGACAATTGGGAACCTATGCATATGAGTTGGCACACGTGGATTCATGTGAGTACTTGATGTATGTTTTGCTGATCAACTTGCGGGTTCGTGACATTGGGAACCTATGCATAGGGGTTGGCACACGTTTTGACTCTCTGGTAGAAGCTTTGGGGCACTCTTTGAAGTTCTATGTGTTGGTTGAATAGATGATTCTGAGATTGTGTGATGCATATCGTATAATCATGCCCACGGATACTTGAGGTGACAATGGAGTATCTAGGTAACATTAGGGTCTTGGTTGATATGTATCTTCAGGTGTTATTCTAGTATGAACTCTATGATGGATCGATCAGAAAGAATAACTTTGTGGTGGTTTCGTACCCGACAATAATCTCTTCGTTTGTTCTCCGCTATTAGTGACTTTGGAGTGACTCTTTGTTGCATGTTGAGGGCTAGTTATATGATTCAATTATGTTATCTTTGTTGAGAGAACTTCACTAGTGAAAGTATGAACCTAGGCCTTGTTTCCACGCATTGCAATACCGTTCGTGCTCACTTTTGTTACTAGTTGCCTTGCTGTTTTTGTAATTTCAGATTACAAAAACCTATATCTACCATCCATACTGCACTTGTTTCACGATATCTTCGCCGAACTAGTGCACCTATACAACTTACCATTGTATTGGGTGTGTTGGGGACACAAGAGACTCTTCGTTATTTGGTTGCAGGGTTGCTTGAGAGGGACCATCTTCATCCTACGCCTCCCCCGGACTGATAAACCTTAGGTCACCCACTTGAGGGAAAATTGCTATTGTCCTACAAACCTCTGTACTTGGAGGCCCAACAACGTCTACAAGGAGAAGGTTGCGTAGTAGACATCACCCACCAATAGCGGAAAACCATCCTCTCACATCAAACCGCAGGTTGATAACCCACAAGTATAGGGGATCGCAATAGTTTTCGAGGGTAGAGTATTCAACCCAAACTTATTGATTCGACTCAAGGGGAAGCAAAAGAATATTCTCAAGTATTAGCAGTTGAGTTGTCAATTCAACCACACCTGAAAGATTTAGTGTCTGCAGCAAAGTATCAGTAGCAAACTAGTGTGATAGCAGCAGTGACAACAGTAACCAGTAGCAGCAGACTAGCAGCAGTAGTAACAGAGTAACAGTAGCAGTAGAGACAGCAGTAGCGGCAAAGTAACGTAGCAAGGACCAGTAGGAAAAACTCGTAGGCATTGGATCGGTGATGGATGATTATGCCGGATGTTATTCATCATGTAACAGTTATAACGCGGAGAGATATGTAACTAGCTCCCATTCGTCAAACTAATGTAGGCATGTATTCCGTATGTAGTCATACGTGCTTAGGGAAAAGAACTTGCACGACATCTATTGTCCATCCCTCCCGTGGCAGCGGGATCCTAATGGGAACTACGGGATATTAAGGTTCTCCTTTTAATAAAGAACCGGACCAACGCATTAACACGTGGTGAATACATGAACTCCTCATACTATGGTCATCTCCGGGAGTGGTTCCGGCTATTATCACTCCGGGGTTGCCGGGTCATAACACATAGTAGGTGATTACAACTTGCAAGATAGGATCTAAAACACACATATATTGGCGACAACATAATAGGTTCAGATCTGAAATCATGGCACTCGGGCCCTAGTGACAAGCATTAAGCATGGCAAAGTAGTTGCAACATTAATCTCATAACATACTGGATACTAGGGATCAATCCCCGTCAAAAGTAACTCGATTACATGATAGATCTCATCCAACCCATCACCGTCCAGCAAGCCTACGATGAGATTACTCACGAACGGTGAAGAGCATCATGGAATTGGCGATGAAGGAAGGTTGATGATGACGATGGCGACGATCTCCCCTCTCCGGAGCCCAGAACGAACTCCAGATCTGCCCTCCAGATGATGAACAGGAGGTGGCGGCGCCTCCGTATCGTAAAACGCGATGAATCCTTCTCCCTGATTTTTTTTTTTGGACGAAAGAGGCTAAATAGCGCTGGATTGAGAGGCGGTGGAGCTTTGTGGGCCCCACAAGCCTGCCAGGCGCGGCCAGGGGGGTCCGGCGCCTGATGGGCTTGTGGGCTCACGGCTCCACTTCCTCCGCTGATTCTTGCGCTAGTATTTTTAATTAATTCCAGAAAAATTCTCCGTAAATTTTCAGGTCATTCCGAGAACTTTTATTTCTACGCAAAAACAACACCATGGCAATTCTGCTCAAAACAATGTTAGTCCGGGTTAGTTCCATTCAAATCATGCAAATTAGAGTCCAAAACAACGGCAAAAGAGTTCGGGAAAGTAGATACGACGGAGACGTATCACAGGTCAACACTATTGGACGCCGCCCTAACCCTAAGTTTAATCAAGGACACGTCTACCATATCTCCGCCGAAGAAGCGTGCGAAGCTCCAGAAGTCGTTATCGGTATGTTCCCTGTTAACAACATACCAGCAATAGTTTTATTTGATTGAGGGGCTTCCCACTCATTTATTTCGAGGAGTTTTGCCGCCATACACCAATTTTCCCCTTCGTTGTTGGATAAAATCATGGTGATACAATCCCCTGGCTCTATGCTCAGAACAAATCTCGTATATCGAGATCTAGAAATGCAGATACAAGGAGCTACCTTTCGAACTGTACTAATTGCGATCGAATCCTTGGGATTAGACGTAATACTGGGGATGGACTGGTTGACACCCCATCAAGTGTGTATCAATTGTGCCACCAGAACTATGACGCTGATTAATCTGGCCGGTCAAACCGTCCAGTTTCTTGCCAACAACATGAATTCAAGGAACGGAATGGCATACCAAGCAGAGGTCACGGATATGAACTTGATTCCGGTGGTATGTGAATTTCCAGATGTGTTCCCCGAGGAATTGCCAGGAATGCCACCTGACCGGGAGTTGGAGTTCGCAATCGAATTAGTTCCCGGTACTGCCCCAATTTACAAGAAATATTATCGTATGCCAGGACCGGAATTGGCAGAGCTAAAGAAACAGTTGGACGAATTACTGCAAAAAGGATACATCCGCCCAAGCATCTCACCATGGGGATCACCAGTACTGTGCATAGACTATCGTCAGCTAAATGAGGTCACTATTAAAAATAAGTACCAACTACCACGCATTGATGACTTATTCGACCAATTAAGTGGAGCACGAGTATTCTCCAAAATTGACCTAAGGACTGGGTATCATCAGTTAAAAATCAGAAAAGAAGATATACCTAAGACATCGTTCACCACCCGATATGGCCTGCATGAGTTTACAGTCATGTGATTTGGACTGACGGATGCTCCATCCTATTTCATAAGCATGATGAACAAGGTTTTCATGGATTTCCTGGAAAAAATTGTGGTGGTGTTCATTGATGATATCCTGATATATTCTAAGGATGAAGAGAACCACAAGCGTCACCTCTGTGTTGTCTTAGAACGACTGAGATCCCATCAACTGTATGCTAAATTCAGTAAATGCGAGTTCTGGCTGAAGGAAGTGGGATTTTTGGGACACATCCTATCAGAACAAGGTGTGGCCGTCAACCCCAGTAAGGTAGTATCAGTACTAAACTGGAGAACACCAGTCTCGGTGACCGAAGTTCATAGCTTTCTGGGATTGGCAGGCTACTACCGACGTTTCATAGAAGGCTTCTCCAAGATAGCCAAACCACTGACTAAATTGCTCAAGAAAAATCAGAAATTTGTGTGGACGACAGCATGCGAAAGCAGTTTCCTCGAATTAAAAACAAGGCTAACGACAACACATGTCTTAATCCTTCCGGATATTCACAAGAGTTTTGACATTTATTGTGATGCTTCCCGATGAGGAATTGGTTGTGTGCTAATGCAGGAAGGAAAGGTTGTAGCATACGCATCCCGACAGCTACAGACACATGAGGAGAACTACCCCACGCATGAATTGGAGCTAGCAGCAGTGGTTCATGCCTTGAAGATTTGGAGACATTACCTTATTGGCCAACAATGTGAGATATATACGGACCACAAAAGTCTTAAGTATATTTTCACCCATCCAGACCTGAATCTCAGACAACGACGATGGCTTGAACTAGTCAAGGACTATGACCTTGGGATCAACTATCATCCGGGAAAAGCCAATGTGGTTGCAGACGCGCTCAGTCGAAAGCCAACCATGGTAAATGATTATTGGGAAGTATGCATCCAAGACTGCAAGAAGAATTCGTTAGTCTCAACACGATACTATGCGGTCCAATTACCCCAGGGACCGTGGAAATTACCCCCAGTCTCATAGAAGAAATCAAGAAAGCTCAAGGATCAGACGAGGGAATCAAGAAGATAAAAGAGTCACTACCAAAAGGGAAGGACAAATCCTTCCGAATGGATGACCAAGGCATTTTATGGTTCGAACTACGGATATGCGTCCCCGACCAAAACAGCCTGAGACAACAAATACTCAAAGAAGCGCACAATTCCGCATATTCTATTCATCCAAGAGGTACGAAGATGTACCAAGATTTGAGAAGGACATTTTGGTGGTCAGGGATGCGAAGGGATATAGCATATTATGTCGCTTGCTGTGATATATGCAACATGGTTAAGGCGGAACACCAAAAGCCCGCCGGGTTACTACAACCTTTACCGGTTCCCCATTGGAAGTGGGATGACATATGCATGGACTTCATTGTAGGACTACCCAAGTCGACAAGGGGCAATGATGCTATCTAGGTCATTGTGGATATGCTCACTAAAGTAGCCCATTTCATCCCGGTAAAGACTACTTTCAATGCCCACCAATTGGCACAGTTATACATGTCCCAGATAGTAAGACTACATGGAGTACCCAAGTCGATCACCTCAGATAGAGGCTCTGTGTTCACCTCAGCATTCTAGCTACGATTACACCAAGCCTTAGGAACCATGCTAAAACACAGCACGGTATACCACCCTCAAACGGATGGGCAAACAGAAAGAGTGAATCAAATACTAGAGGACATGCTTCGGTCATGTGCTCTCACCCATGGACCCAAATGGGAAGACAGCCTACCCTATGCATAATTCTCTTACAACAACAGCTATCACACGAGTCTGAAGATGTCACCATTCGAAGCCTTATACGGAAGGAAGTGTTGTACCCCTTTGAACTGGTCCCAAACCAGAGATAGTCGTATTTTTGGAATAGACTTGATGCTGGAGGCACAGAAACATGTCAAGGATATTCGGGGACACCTTCAGGCAGCCAAGTCGCGTCAGAAAAGCTATTAAGATCCAAAGCACC